>NW_025765091.1:0-267293 GCF_003918875.1 Haliotis rubra | reverse complement strand
TTGTTATTGCTTCAGTTGGGTACGTATTGCTAACAATTTTCCCTGTTGACTAAATCAAAAGATGTATGGTGACTGAAATCTCTAATGATGTCAGTCTGTGCTCAACATATCATAATTATCTTATCATATTCAGTATTTTCTTTCAGGATTATTCAACATTACTCTGTATATTTCTAATTTATTACGCAGCACCACCTGGTGGTGATAAAAATCAAGATGTACCAAATTAACCTAATTTTCAAAAAAAAAGCCGCGGGTATGCTGTATATGTGATATCAACTTGTAAGTTATTAATTTTGGCTTTATATAAGTTGGTTATATAAATCTAATATTGCTGAGAGACATTTTAATAGCAATACATGAATGTATATGTTTTGTGCACTCATATGTATGATCTGTTGAAGTATTTTTGGCTGGTATTTTACAAATGCAAAGTTCTGAGAACAATTTAATGCGCACCTTTCAGTACTTACTTGCAAGTAAACGATTCTGTTATATTATTAACACAGGATACATGATTAGAGAGTAGCATGTATATATATAATCTTCAGGTGAAATTTCCGTAATGTTTTCTTACAATCTGGAATGTATGTTTAAATAATGGTAACGTATGTACATGCAGATGAACCTATGAAACCAACTGCATTCCACCAGGATCAGTTCACAATCTTTCTACTGGTTCCATTATTCATGATCAGTCACTGGAAACACTTTCATACAGTGGCACAAGCAGTCACTTCAGACTGGCTTTGTAACATTTACAAAGAACCTGTGCAAGACTTCTTGCAGTGCAGTGTATTAGTTCATAGTACTGTTCTGTGCCTGACAAAGTGTTGTCCGCAGGTATCCATGTGTTATCATGCCTTCTTCAACGGTCTGAGGACTCGGCAGGGCTGGACGGCTGTCAAGTACCTGACCCATACGTAATCCTCTCTGAAAGGTTGCCTGGCATTGCATGCTGTTTTAGGGCTGCCTGTGTGAGTGGAATGTTTTCAATGGGCCTAGACCGTCTTGAAGATGCTGTCTGGCTTTGTGATGTTCCATGCCACACTAGTTCTGTCATACATAAGAATGACAAGAGCCGCTCAGAATTGCATTGTGTTGTCAGAAATATCTGCTGGGGCATCTGCAAAGTGACAGAATGCAGCGAGCTTCAGGATATACATTCCGTATCCCAAGCAGTTTCTTCCCTATCCCGGCAAAAATGAAGTGAAATCACAACCAGTGAAGGCATGAAATACCAGTAAATGCCTTTGATTTCAATGGACAAGGGTAGTTCAATTTCATGTGCAGCTATATATCTGTTCGTAGCACGCCTACCGCCAAATGATATCCATACTTCATCAATTGGTATCTTCTGGATGTTTGTTACCGTTATAACAACAACATCTGTGTCGGCAGTCCCTAATCATCACCTTCTTGTGACCACTATGTGATGCCGTCGGTGCAATACAAGACGGGTGATAAATGGCCTAAGTTATTGAGCAATCCTCGAAGTCTTCTGTCAGCTGTTTCCGGGAGACGTTACGGCTTTGTCTCCAGGGGTGCTGCCATGAATAACGCTTCTAATTCTGTTGCGCGGCAACCTGTTCGGCTAACGGCCAGCTCAGTTTTTGTTCTCATCAGCTCATGGGAAGCTTTGCTTGGTGCGGCACAAAGTGATGATAGTTTTGACTCTTCTTCTTAGACCCTTGCCACATTTTCTCTGGTGAATGCTTTAAGGCTGTCTGTTTTGGCCAGGTGTCCCAAACAATGTCAAGATCTGTCCACATGTTCAGATACTGGAAAAATGTAGTAAAGCCATTCGGATATAGTCTTGAAATGTTATAGATGTTCTTGGATGAGCATCTGCACAATCGGACGCTCAAGTATCGCTGCAGAAACTTTTGGGTAGCATTTGAATTATCCCGCTTGTAAATGCTCAAGTTGGCGCAAGGATCTGCTTTGTTAGCCAGATCTAATTTCACCAATCTTGGACGATAATTGATGATGGGCACTGTGAAAAGTGTTTAGGAACATGCCTCTTAGTTGACATTTTCAGTAACACAGGCAGAGGCACAGACAAGCAGCGATTTTGGCGGTCTTTGGGAGGTGTGCGTCTTGGCTGGTGGCTTGTTTGCTTTGCTGTGGGACATTAGTTTTGATCTGTCCCAGCAAACCTTTCTTTTCAAGAAATAGATTCATGTGCTCCCCTGCCTGCTTTGCAGAACAGGTCGTCTCCACTACATCAGAGTCCATAATGTCCCTGGTATCTAGTGTCAAGAGATCACCACTGTCCTCCCTGAAAGGATTCCCCATCGTTCATTATGGTTACGAGCATTAGAGCCTCGCTTTGATGTAATCTGTACAGCTACTGCTTGTTCATGATGTTTGTCACTTCTTGATTCCTTCTGATATGTTCAAATTCTTGAATCATTCTTGACACCTCAGTCCTGCAACCATCCATCGCCTGAGTGCTGATGGGTTTTCTGTCCAGTCAACAACATCCATCTCCTTTCACGAGCATTAACTTGTTCATGAGCCTGATCTAGTGCCATAGCAGAGAATGGTCGTTTAGTTTACGAGCTACAAATCCACAGGAACAAAATTTGTGTGAAGTGCTGGGTGTTCGACGATAAAGAAGACATGTCTCTGATATGAACTGAAAGCCATCGTGCATAGTTCATGTGGTCTCGCATAAAGAGACCGGTTAATCTCCTGGTGATGATACATGCTTTTAGGAAATCCTGCTGTTCGAATTGCACTTACCAGGCGTTATGCAAAGTTCAAGTTCAAGAACAAGGGGACAATTACTGAAACTATGGTTGGAAGCTGACTTTGCATCACACCGGGTACTGAAAGTCAAAAGGGTCTTCTTTGTTTGCTTCTGCGTCCTATAATTGGTATATGCCTGGTGTTGTGGTAGAATAGTGCAGCTGCCGTGAATCTGATGGGCATGTCTTGTTCTAGCGGTGGGTACATTTGATGAAGAATCGAAGCTTGCCCGCTTGAGGCAATACCAACAACACAGATTGCAGTTGATCCATCCACGTCCTTCCGGCAGTCTCCGAGGATCCTGGGTGCAGCTATTTCAATATGCAATCCACCAAACATAATAAAGGAAACTGGATTCACCATATAGATTTGGAAGAGGTTCACTTTCGGTTTTTGCAATTGCATACAATGATTGATCCATGCGGGCAGTACCGTTAATCTGACCTGGATTTAGGGTAACGAACTGTACCACATTCATTAGAATGTATATCGCCAGCAATATGAGTGTGCACATTCTGGCTGGTGGCATAAGTGCAGTTGTGGTTAGGATCTGTTAGTGGGGACTGTAATGATGCATTAGATACTGCCCACGAGGTAATCATTATTTTAATTCTTCTTTTCCCAGTAGTTCCTTCATGTTCCAATACTCATACTCATGATCAAATGTGTTAAAATCCCTGTACATCTTGAGTGAAAAGGTCCGTTAAAGGAGGCGCATAATGATCCGTCTTGGTAAAACAATAAGAGGGAACATTGAGGAATTGTCGAACAACAACGCAGTTTGGCAATGGTCTTCTATTTTATTCTTTCTCAATCGGAAGAACTGCTGTTCCCTTCCATTCAGCTGATGGGTGCTGCGTGTCGAAATGCTTGTACCATAGGGAATCATTGTTGTAGAGCTGGGGTTATGATCTTGGTATTTATCAAACTTTCGCTGTTGTGAGGAACATCTCGAGGAGTTGTGATGCGCCTGGAAATCAACTGATCTGTGTTGCAGCGCCTGGAGCTCATGTTGAAACCATGTCTTGTTGAAATACGCAGACAGGTCATGAAGAAATGCTCGAAATACCATTGGTGAAATGTGTCAACCGAATCACGTTTTCTTCCATTTCTGCAGGATCGGTCTTTAATCTGGTAAGCTGGTGCTGGTGTTTCAATTCTGTGGTGTCTTGTTGCGGGGATTCATTAGTGCATCTGGTTTTTACTGTTGAAGACAAGAATTTCATGAACAGTTTGGAGGATGCGGGGACACCGATCTCTTCTTGAAGGATTGTTCACTTCGCCTGGTCATCCAAAATCATGACAGGAGAAAAGCACCAAGTGGCGAGACACGGGCTGGTGGTCTGCAATCAGGGAGAGAAATGAACCTCAGAAGAATCTGTTTCAACTGAACTGGCAGATAATTGTTCGCTGCCTAGCTAATTACTGTCTCGGAATCATAATCAACGACTTCTACAAAGCACGTTTCAGTGCCAGACCAATATCTTCATCGTCTGAAACTGAAGACCTCAACTTTTGCCTTGATTATTGTTAGCTCCTGCGGATATCTGGAATTGCTGACCCAATATTCGATTCTTCTTTTAGTCTTGTTGTGTGTACAGTTGCAGAATCTAAACCAAGTTCAAACGTATAGATTTCATAGATCATGGGCGGAATACAGGCCTCGTTTCAAATGAATTCCTTAATGTTTCGATGTGAGGAGATGAAAGTTCAAAGCAGGCTATACCACGTGAGAATCATCTCTTGAATTAGGAAGATTCATGTATCATCCTCTCCGGCTGTGCACGTTTGTGTAACATCATTCAAACATCATGCGTAATTTACTGAGCATCTATTGCCATCATATCCTATCCAGCTGACATTTTTTCAAGGAGTTTTCGCCATCTAGAGTTCTAGTATACTTTGAAATCAACATCTAAGGTGATGTAGAATCCATAGGCTGTAAATAAATCGCAAAGACCATAAGTCCATCGTACTGTGTAAATGATTGATCAAAACAAAAGAACTTCCTGGAATCTTCACTGGAAATCTTCATCACTTGCAATGTCGCTTCAGTCTTTCGTTTCTTTGCTCTTTCAGAGAATATCGGTACATACTGTTTCGAACATGGTTGTGCTCCTTTTGGCATGATGAACCAGCAATGTATTCTCGATCCCTGCCATCATCGAGGTGCTGAATGCTAACATTTAATGGTGGTGCTTTAATCTTCACAGAACTGAAGCAGATGTTCTGCAACATGTTGTACCCAGCACCAACATCTTCTTGGTTGTGGGCATTGCAATGGCTCTTTACTAATATTCTGGCAAAGATATTGCTTCAAATATAGAGTTCTGATGAAGCTGTAAATTTATTCCTGGGTCGACATATGCTTTTATCATTAATGTTGGAGCCTGGTATTCACAGTCTACATCTGACACTAACATGAATAAAACACAAACAGAGATTGTTCAATATGTGCATATGTGGTTGAGTGGAACGAGACATGAAATATAAGTCTTTAAATCAATGTTTATATAAACAAAAAATTAAATGTGTTTCATTTCAGGTCTCTATACACCAGTAAAACTAAGGTGGTCAAAGAAAAGGAAATATATGGGAAAAATGATTTGAGAGCACAAATTTTATATCATTATTATTTATTGATCAATATTTATATCACAGTTCCCTCTCATTTCATCAAAGTCACCTTAATTAGGTTAAATTCAGCAATTCAACACATATTATATCATGGTATTTTGTTAAACTGCTAAAGAATTGTGAGAAACTCTTGAGCATGAAAATGTGTGTTATTCTAAAAGAAAAATGCATATGAAATACCTTATTTATTGCTTAAATTTGTTTTCTGTGTTCTTATGTCTTACTGAATGATATCTGATGTGTTTTTTATACCTACCATTCAGGGGTGTATCCATCTGCAGACTGTTTCTCCAAAATGTATCGTCTGCTACAAGCAGCCATCTTACATTGCTCAAGGGAGATAATTCCAATACTACTTGCAAAAGAACTTATCTCATTTAGCAATCATAATTGACAAATTAAACGGCCAAAACATATATGTGCATGTTGCCACTGTATATTTGTGAGTATGCATGGCTCTAAATCAATAAACATTGTTAAACCTTAATTAAAATGGATAAATAATGTATCAATAATGATACACATTGTGTTTTATATTTTATCAAATAAACAAATATAGTAGATTTTATTTTAAATAAGAATAAGGTGCTGATGTAACAGCTGAAACATTCAATAACTTATAACATGGAATTGTTTAATCCCCAATGGAATTGAACTGAACAATGGCAATGTGACATGCTATTGAAAACAAGGAAAAATTCTTTAAAAATATATTTTGGGCGTAAATCTTGGATTTTTATCACCACTAGATTGGTGCTGCGTAGTATCAGTGAGGAATATATGGGAAGTAATGTTAAGAATAATCCTGAAAGAAAATGCTAGAATATGATAAGATAATTATGATATAATTTTGACCTGGAGCTGACATCATTAGAGATTTGTAGAAGCGATGTTTGTAACTAAATATACACATGAGCGTTATTTATTTACAACCTGGAAACTAGAGGACAATTTTAAAACTTTTATCTCAAACAGGCGATCATACTAGAGTGCACTTTTTATGCCAAGCATTAGCTTCACCCAATCTACTCAAATACCAAATTAGGGTCGCAGGTTCATGTGCTGCCGAACGCTGTGATTACGATGGAGGTATATGTTTCCAAAGGAGTGCGGTATGTGCAGTCTGTGAACTGATCATGAGGATGAGCGTACATATATCTTTTCAATCGAAAATACTCTTGCCTCCACAAGTCAATGCAAAAATAAATGAATTGGACCTGCTTGCGAAATCATGTGTAACATTGTATCCCGGGCCGTTTGGTTGGGCTATCTGTGCTGCTTTGACACAAGTTCCTCCAGCGGGTCCCCAACACTTTACTCAGCATTAAATGTCCTGTTACATGATAGTACAACAACGCTACAGATAGCATCTCAGAGGATCATCAGTCACCTTGCGCCATTTATGGGGTCCAGTTCCGTTGTTCAGAAAGCCAGAATTCCACATATATTTTCTCACTTTCAGACATCTTTCCGTATCATTATGTACAATTTACATGTATGGTCGGTCTGCGAGTACCCAGTACCTCATCCCACAATATTAAGCTTCCGTGGCCAACAGACCATTTTGCAACTGGCCTACCGTGACTTTGCTTTTTACTGCTTGCTGTAAAGATTTAGATATACTAGTTTTACTTAATTGGTAGGTGAGTTTTTGTTTTGCACCTCAGCACTATTCCCAGCTATATGGTTTGCAGTCCATAGAAAATGAAATCAGAATCTGGACCAGACAATCCAAGTAAGGCCAACAACACAGAGCATCGATCTGCATAGTTGGGAACCGATGACATCATGTCACCTGAATAGCGAACTGACCGACACCTGATCGTTGAATTAACGGCCTCTTAGAACTAACATTGGTTACTGAAGATCAATTCTATTCCGGACTTTCACGTTGGCTTAACTCAGGAATACACGAACGCATCTATACTCCCCTTTACAAACCTACCATCCCGCCGAATTGCTAAAAGATGCGTACGTCAAAGAAACTCTGAGATCGGTTTACTATACAGGTGGAACTCTGGAATTGTCCGACAATCTTGTGTATTAAGGCATATGGTTTGGAATTTAACACAACGTTCTTCTATATTATCATCCAATTAATATTGAATTGTTTTGACATCAGCACATTCCCACACCATTTTCTGGTAACAAGCGTACCCTGTCACGCTGTACAATCCGACACCTCTCCCATATTGAACAAAATAATAAATCAACCTGTAAATGGCTTCCGTGGAGGCTTTTTAGTAGAAAGTGTGAATATGATCGTGATTCGGTGGTCCGCAAAGTGTGTACATTGTACTGAAGAATATAAATATCAATGATACGTCTCGTTATGTAAATGCTGATTTTGTTTTCCACATTTATTCCATACGTAAATGGCTATCAAACTATTTGTTTCTTGAAGCCAGTTGTAGTTCCTGGTACTATGGTATAACATTCAAACAGCGAGAACGGTGAGTTATCCCACGTGCACGCTTTCCTTGTTATCCGGCAATTTCACCGGTCAGTGAGTGTCCGGATTATGCAGCTCCCACTTTCTTTACTCTACTACAAGTGCTTTTGTGTGTGCAATGTATTGTTTACCTTATTTATGAATGAGAAGGAGAAAAGTATTCTAGAACTTTTCGTTTATAATGATATTTTTCGCTTTCTTGATAAGCAACCACCATTCTTAAAGTAGACCCTTCAGAGATCGATTTCCCCATAAGATTAGGCAGAATCGATCAGGCACAATGGAAGCTTAAATCTATTCTGATGAACTCATATAGCCGACAGATCTATAGGATCTTGACATGAATAGAGTATCACAGTTTGGAATATGTCATCTCTGTTTATTCGCTTTGGATGAGCTATTTCGTGATGTCTGGACGGTTTTACGAGAATGCGTTTATCACATACTATTTTTTCAAAAAAGAATTTATTCCTTCCTAACAGGATACACTTTGTATGAAACAATCCCGTGGACATAGTTTTACCAATAATGATATATTCTGAAATGAAAAGTAATAAAAACTGTTTCAAATTTCACTAGGAAATAGCATATGTAGAACTGGAACAAACGCAGGTACGAAACTTCAGTGGGAGTTATTTCATTGTAATAATCACCAGAACATGCTGAACTAAATCAAATTCCTCTCGAAATAAATTCATATTAGAAATTGTTTCTGGCAATATGTTTCTCAATGTCATATATACATCTTTAAACCAACCAACATATGTGGTGGAAACTTGATATTCCTGATAAAATGTGACGCTTGGCTTGTATGATCATATGGTTGAGCACGAGGGTCGCTATTATTTTAAAATAATATATCTTAGAGCTGAGAGTTGCAGAACTCGTTCTGCCAATGCAGGACACAAGTCCTTCAAATTAGGTGAATTGTAAGATAATAATCCACGTTCATACTTTCCATCTCATAAAATGAAGTAAATATTCTCACTTACAGTCACATGATATGCATATATGTCATAATAAATTATCAACTAGTTTCATTTTAATGCATATAATAAACTCTATTAATAAATTTGTATTGAAAGGAGATTCAAAGCTTTGAACATTTAATAGTTGAATCTATATTACAAATATGGTCTTAAAATCGAATATGAATCGTTTGCTTCTACTTTTCCATTTATCATATTTTGGATTTGGTAGAATTGGATTTCAGATGTGAAACTATCAATAAACCTAGTCTGAGATCCTTTAGTAGGTTTAATAAAAGATCATTCCAAAGGGAACTTATCCATTTTTCCTTTGTTATGTCGTTTAGGTGACCAGCAGGTTGAGATGACTTCTTTCCATTTTGGGGAATACCTTTGATGACACGATTTATGTCAAATGCTATTGCCCTTAATGTCAAATTTTTTTTGTTTTTAAGGTCTGCGAATGAAAGGTACCTCTTAGTCATTGAAAATGCTCTTTAATATTAACAATATCACTTGAGCAGAACCAAGTTATTGATTATCATTAATGTGTTTGCAGGCAGTGTTGGATTTAACCAGATTTTGCATAATAATTTTCGTTTATGTTGATATGATTCACTACATATCCCTTTATATATCTATGCCAGGGCATCAGGTGCATCCTGATCTCACATACTTCCCGCTATCAATTATCAGAATCCTAGAGTAGAATCAACTGCATACATATCGCAATATCGCAATCGCAATGTCACTGTATCGCCATATCGCGATCTCGCCATCGCTGTATCGCCTTTCCTGCGTTGTATTCGCCATATCTTCAATGTCGCCATCTTTTTCGCCATTTTGTGTCGTGTTATCGTTATTTCCAAATTGTCATGTTATCATAATTTGGTATCGTGCTCTTTCACTGTGTCGTGTCGAGTTGTTTATACCATTTAATTATTTAGCGTTATCGCTTTATATCAATTGTCTTGTTATCGATGTGTCGTGTCTCTGATATATATTTTATGGGTAGGCTACTCATCTTAATATCGCTTTATATCGGCTATCGCCATATTACAATATCGTATCGTTTTCATCGTTTTGATAAGCTGATATCAACCTGGAATTTTCAGCTGGGCTGATATAGCGATGACCAAACGAACAAACCGCCATAGCATGAGTATTTTCCAAAATAACTAAGTCCAGCTAACATGACGTCACGTGATGGTGTGGTATATCGAAACAGAAACTTCGTGGCGGGTTTGAGTACCCCGCCCCCATCAAGTGTTAAATCAAACAAATCGAACTCACACAGCATTTGCAAAATTCAAATTGCATTTACATTCTGGAAAACCATGGCCAGCAGTTAGAGTGTAAATACCAGTGCTTGATAATGTAGGTTCAGCCCTGAGCAAACAGCCGTGCACTCCATCCTCACTCACTGCATGCCTAGAGTGATCCACAGGGCTGTTCTCCGGCTGGCCATGGCTGAGGCTGCAATGTGGACAGGAGGTCACTGGCTTCAGCGTCGCCGACTGAAGTTCCATTATGTCGGCAACTATGACGGTTTGACGGTGAAATTCATATATCGAGAATCCGCTTTGTAGGGCGTTTATTTGATTTGTGCACCACATTATAATAGGTATAATATCAGAACCGGAGGAAAAGGTCCAATTCCTATTCATCCCGTGGTTTCATTAGATGTATTAAAACATGTTGGCAGCAACGCCGATGTACCACGGTACCGTAGCTTCTTTATATCGTTGAATAATGGTTGGACATGGGACCGTGCCAGTGGCACCGCATCGCAAACCACCAATAACTAAAATCACTGGTCTCACTGGAACGTCTCGCTATCCTCACCTATATGCTGGCTGTTTATGTCCATATATGCACGGTAAACGTGATGGAGGATTTATTAGCCTTGTAAAGGTATTGGCAGCGTGTAAAACATTTCCGCTTCGGGAAGTAGATAAATTATCCGCCTTTCATCTCACCTGACATCAACACTTAGCAATGGTGGACTGAAGATCTTCATTTCACTATTGGTATCAAGCCTTGACGGTATATTTTTCGAAGCTTATCCACTTTTTCGGCCCATATTTTACATCACCAACGTTTTTGTTATGTCACAGTTATTGTGTATTGTCACGGTAACTGTACCACAGTTTAGCTTATAAACATTAAAAGTTTGTCACATTCTGCATTTGTGAATGTACTACAGTATTTCTGTCGGCACACAGCACACGCTCCTGATATTTCTCTGATAAAACCCCAAGAGTTGTCCCCCTTACACTGTACGTGGAGGGAGAGCTCTTGGTATTTTCGTGGAACAAGCCCACGACAAACAAATATACATTTTCGATAGTTTTTGAATATACAGTATAACAGCTGACTGATAATGCAAATTATCGGCCATATTGCAGAGGAAGGAAGAATAGTAGTTATTGTATGTAGCTAGCGTTAGGGTTAGGGTTAGGGTTAGGTTAGAGGTTAGGGTTAGGGTTAGGGTTAGCTAGGGTTAGGGGCCTAGTGTTAGGGGTGTACAGTTCTGCAGGGGTGGGGTGTGTGTGTTGGGGTGGAGGGTGTGTGTGTGTGTGTTAGGGTTCAAGAAACTTGGGTTGTTCGAGTGTCAATTTTGAAAACCAGAACAGACGGGTATACCGAATGCGTGTACTCCCTGCATGGCCCGTCAAAGACGTAACTGTTTTCATCACATGCTAAAAGCATTCTTTGTGTATGAAGAAATTTGGTGGTCCTGAAAAGGACCGTTGTGAAGTGTTAGTGAAAACAAAGTTTTCAACCTCCGAATCCCGTAGAGGGTACGTCCCTGGCGTTTCAAAGCGTGGACGACATCCATGGCGGTGACTGTCTTCCTCTTAGCATGCTCGGTGGCAGGTGACGGCATCACCGGATGAGCATTCTCAAGGAAAACGAGTACACCACAGGTCTCTTCGTAGAATCAGACCAGAGATACGCTTTACACCACCTCTTCTTGCCAGACTGACGGATGGCGGGCTTGGTGATACCCTGGATGTTATCACAAAAAGCCTTCCGTGAAGGTCTCCGTTCCCAGTTGGGCGTTTTCTTTAATATCTCTTGTAGCCATCATGAGCCGACAAAACTGCTGTGCACCGTCCCGGCATGGACTGAATCAGTCATCCAGTTCAACCCATCCCTCTTGCTATGCCTGCGACAGCTGATCTAACGTCTGTGGCGCCGGCAGGTACGCGTCGGCCGAGGTCGTCCCACAAATGCTCGATGGGAATGAGGTCGGGCGATTTGGAAGGCCATGGAAACACTGTTATGTTCTCATGCTGAAGATACTGAATAGTGGCATGTGCTGCGTGAGGCCTGGCATTAACTTGCTGGAAAAACTACCTCTGACAATGACATTCATTACCTGACCCTAACATGAAATACATGCTGTTATTAAGGCAAGACTCAAAATAAAAGTACGACTTTCCTATATTCATATTATCTTTACTGTGTCTGCTGGCATATCTGCTGTACACTGAAGCTAGCCTCGTAGAATCCGGAGGCATCAGTCGGATGGAGTAAATAGTTCTACTGCTCAGTGGTGCCGGACGGTCACAGAACAAATCCTCGTCACTGTAACGTATTATGATCAATAGGAGCTTTATTTGAAGGCGCATTACATATTTCTGGTAACCAGGTAATAACCAGAGTGAGTGAGTGAGTGAGTGAGTGAGTGAGTGAGTGAGTGAGTGAGGGAGGGTAATAACCTGGGAGAACTCGCCAAAGTGACTCTGTATAGGAAACAACTGTCAGGGTTCTCGACAATGTCACAGGTGCTCTTTTCCTTTTCCACCGTGCGACGCTATGGACTTTCTGTACAATTCTCCTGAGACAAATGGACTTTTTGTAGAGTATTATTGGGACAGAGGGACGCTTTGTAGAATTTTCCTGGGACAAATAGTCTTGCCTTAGAATATTTCTGCGACAGAGAAACATTTGTATATATACTGATGTACAAAAGAAAGTACAAACCTACTGTTTTGAGACTATTAAAAAACGTAAATATTTTGCTAGCAATGTTCCAATTGGGTACGATATCTATGGTGTTATTGCAACACGTACACACTATTTATGACTTATGAGTCACAATTAAAACACTTTTCTAAATAATACGCTGTTTTAGGAAAACATTTTACCAAAGCATCATGTGTGTACTTTCTTTTGTACGTCAGTTTAGAATGTTCTTTGGACAGGGGGACCTTTTTGTGGAATTGCTCCGGATAAGTGTCTACAAAATAAGCTACGTTATATAGACCCCATACATAAGATGACGTCAGTAGAAGTTTATTACGCACGTGACCCACTGGTATACTTCAGACCCCGACAACCTGACACAAAGTCTCCTCAGTGTGCGCCCATTGGCCTATAAACGATTACTTTCAGTGATTGAGCCCCTCAGCATTCAGTTGAACAAAGATACAATATGATATTACCCAGGGCCAGACTAGTGAATATAGTAATGTACGTTAATGTGTATGATCGTGGTTCAACCTCTCGTTCATATGAATATGTTGCCCGTGGTTACTTGTCAACAGAGGCTAGAATGTTCATCGTCGTCTCTTGAGAGGACATCTTGGTAGCTGGGTTATTACAATCTGCCAATGTGTGGTTATGTTACTTGTTCTAAGTACTTACGTCTCGTTTCAGTCGACTCTAATCGATTAAAGTTCCCGTGTATGTCGGATAACTGGGATTATCCTGAATTGCTGCCGGGTGGACTGTCAAATGATTCGTCTTTCGGTTAAAACAACATTGTGGAAATGTGTATGTAACACAACAGCAGTACATTACCTTCATCAATGATAAGCCCCTGTCTGTGTTCGGTTGAATAGCTCACGTGATCAAATACTGGTTGAATACAATAGCGACAAAGCTATAATTGTTGTAAATAAAAGCGAAAAAAACACTTATAACCATAAACAATGTACAGTTTGACTAAATGTCATGAACATCTGCTTATGAACATCTTTCAAATACTTGTTTAAGAAACAGTAAACGTATCCTGCTAAAATCGATGGCATATGTCAAAGCCAGGTTAATTGTTCACTTTGAAAATCGTTGGAACATAATGGAACAGATCAAAGTAAGTAAAGGCATCGGTAAGAACTTCTATAGCTGAAATGTCCCCCAACACTCTGACATTGTGACGTGGCTGACTTTGTGACATGCTCATCTCATTACACCCACCACGTGACGTATTGTGTGTCAGTGTGACCTCTTTACACCCACCACGTGACGTATTGTGTGTCAGTGTGACCTCTTTACACCCACCACGTGACGTATTGTGTGTCAGTGTGACCTCTTTACACCCACCACGTGACGTATTGTGTGTCAGTGTGACCTCTTTACACCCACCACGTGACGTATTGTGTGTCAGTGTGACCTCTTTACACCCACCACGTGGTTTATTGTGTGTGAGTGAGACCTCTTTACACCCACCACGTGGCTTATTGTGTGTCAGCGTGACCTCTTTACACCCACCACGTGGCTTATTGTGTGTCAGCGTGACCTCTTTACACCCACCACGTGGTTTATTGTGTGTGAGCGTGACCTCTTTACACCCACCACGTGGTTTATTGTGTGTGAGTGTGACCTCTTTACACCCACCACGTGGTTTATTACACCCACCACGTGGTGTGTTGTGTGTGAGCGTGACCTCTTTACACCCACCACGTGGCTTTATTGTGTGTTGTGTGCGTGACCTCTTTACACCCACCACGTGGTTTATTGTGTGTCTTTACACCCACCAGTGGCGTGACCTCTTTACACCCACCACGTGGTTTATTGTGTGTGAGCGTGACCTCTTTACACCCACCACGTGGTTTATTGTGTGTGAGCGTCTTTACACCCACCACGATTGTGTGTCAGCGTGACCTCTTTACACCCACCACGTGGTTTATTGTGTGTCAGCGTGACCTCTTTACACCCACCACGTGGCTTTATTGTGTGTCAGCGTGACCTCTTTACACCCACCACGTGGCTTATTGTGTGTCAGCGTGACCTCTTTACACCCACCACGTGGCTTATTGTGTGTCAGCGTGACCTCTTTACACCCACCACGTGGCTTATTGTGTGTCAGCGTGACCTCTTTACACCCACCACGTGGCTTATTGTGTCAGCGTGACCTCTTTACACCCACCACGTGGTTTATTGTGTGAGTGTGAACTCTTTACACCCACCACGTGGTTTATTGTGTGTCAGTATGATCTCTTTACACCCACCACGTGGTTTATTGTGCGTCAGTATGATCTTTACATCCACCACGTGGCTTATTTTGTATCAGTGAGACCTCCTTACACCCACCACGTGGTTTATTGTGTGTCAGTATAATCTCTTTACACACACCACGTGGCTTATTTTGTATCAGTGAGACCTCCTTACACCCGACACGTGGCATGTTGTGTCTCAGTGTGATCTCTTTACACCCACCACGTTAGTTATAGTGTTTAAGTTTGACCTCTTTACACACAACAGGTGACATTGTGTGTTAGCGTGACCTCTTTACACCCACCACATGACTTATTGTGTGTCAACTTGACTTCTTTACACCCACCACGTGACATATTGTGTGTCAGCGAGACGTCTTTACACCCACCACGTGGCGTATTGTGTGTCAGCGAGACCTCTTTACACCCACCACGTGGCGTATTGTGTGTCAGCGAGACCTCATTACACCCACCACGTGGCTTATTGTGTGTCAGCGTGACCTCATTACACCCACCACGTGGCTTATTGTGTGTCAGCGAGACCTCTTTACACCAATCACGTATCTTAATGTGTGTGAGCGAGACCTCTTTACACCCACCACACGTGGCTTATTGTGTGTCAGAGCGAGACCTCTTACACCCACCACGTGGCTTATTGTGTGTCAGCGTGTCAGCGAGACCTCATTACACCCATCACGTATCTTAATGTGTGTCAGTTTAATTTGACCTCTTTACACCCACCACGTAGCTTATTGTGTGTCAGGAGACCTCTTTTCACCCACCACGTGGCTTATTGTGTGTCAGCGTGACGTCATTAAAGCCACCACGTGACTAATTGTATATCAGCGTGACCTCTTTACACCCACCACATGACTTATTGTGTCAGTCAGCGTGATCTCTTTTACACCCACCACGTGACTTATTGTGTGTCAGCGAGACCTCATTACACCCACCACGTGGCTTATTGTGTGTCAGTGTGACCTTATTACACCCACCACGTGACGTATTGTGTGTCAGCGAGACCTCATTACACCCACCACGTGGCTTATTGTATATCAGCGTGACCTCTTTACACCCACCTCATGAGTTGTTGTGTGTCAGCGTGACCTGTTTACACCTACCATGTGACTGCCTGGATATTTGTTGTTTTAGCTGTCACCGTTCTTATCCGTCATAATCTCTTTGTGTCACGGGCGGTCTTGTTGCTGTAGTTCGTAATGATACACGCCCCCAAAACATGTGATCGTGGGTTGGAATCCCCGTTCTCTCACATTAAGTTTCTTGGTTTTACGGCACCATACGCGTGCTCGTGGGATTAAGTAAAGTAGTCAACTTTTCCTCAAGATGACATGACATAGTAGTCACTGACTCGTTCTTGTCGAGAGAAAACCTGGAGCGGGATCCGTGAAGATCCCCATTAGAAATTATTGGTCCTCAATGGTAGCTCCTGGTTGTCGTAAGATGCGACTAATGGGATCGTGTGGTCAGGCTCGTCGACTTGGTTGATGTATGTCATTGTATCCCATTTGCGTAGATCGATGCTCATGATGTTGATCAATGAATTGTCGTGATTCGATCGTTGACAGACGGCGTGGAATAGCTGGAATATTGATGAATGCGGCGTTAAAATACAAACAATCAAAGCAAACCTGGAGCGTTTTCGCCTAAATTGAAAATCATAGCGAATAAACGCAACCACACGTACATGCACGTGAAAAAATGGCAGCTGGTATAAATGTGAAAAACACGTGCACATTCATTGTTACTGAAGATTTTCGAGTGAGCTATGGGAGCGCGATGTGGAGACCTTCGTTTGTCATGCTTTGTCTTGGTGGACATTGCGTTGATAGTCCAGGTCCTCGCGGTGAGTGGAACATGCGATACAAGTGGTAAACTATATCATTCTAACATGACTGGGGCACACATTTGGGACTGGTATCAGAGCACCCACATCACTCACTTCCTGATTGTCTGTCGTGGTTTCCGATGTCGTAAGTCATAATCACTTACTGTATGACGTCGCAGGTCTGGAAATAGTGCTTGAAAAATTCACATTATAAAGAAGCTTTACACTTCAGACTGTAAGAAAATATCTTACCCAGATCTGGCGCAAGATTACTTTTTATTTTAATCTGGTTTTGCTGCAGTTGAACAAAATCAAGTCTTCAAGCAAAATCCCAGTTGAACCCCCACCCCTTCCCGCCCCACACAACACAACACGCAATATACTAGAAATCAGCTGTAAGTTGACATCCAGGTGTCGTGTATAGACAAGTCACATGCGGTGGGTGGTGGTGGTTGTCATGGTTTACGAAGTTTTAAGACCATAATGTAACACAGACACAGCAGCTTCCAGAATATATATATATATATATATATACGCCTATATTTTCTGTTTTGTCTTTAGTTTCTTTTTATAATGACGGAAAACATGAATCCAGCAATACTTGCAGTGCAGACATGTAGGGGAAAGCTGACGATTTTAAAATTTCCTGAGTATATTTCACCCGCCAATTATTCCTCAGAATGGCGACCTTTGTGTTGCGAATGCGGCTATTATTGGCCTCTCCAGAATAGTTTACTGACGTCAGTGAAAGGGTGTAACATCTAGAAATACTCTTCTGCTGAAAAATCTGAAAGTACAGTGGAAATTTCTCTATGTACGTGTATATGTATATATATATATGTATATATGTGTATGTGTGTGTGTAAATATAAATGTATATATAGTGTATAAATGTTAGTAACTTTCAGTTTCAAGGTCACTACAGTGTAGATGCGTATAGTATTACATAGTGTAGGTACAATAACAAAAAAATAATAGTGCAGATAAGTACAATTAGAACGGAGGGTACCCTTAATGTATTATTCAGCATATGGCAAGGTTAGACCGTGGATATGCTGCAAACAATAGTGCAAAACGGGGAATACATGTGGTTGGTGCGGTTTGTGGCGGGGAGAAGACATGTGGTTGGTGCGGTTTGTGGCCCGAGGAGACATGTGGTTTGGTGCAGGTTTGGTGGCAGTTTGTGGCAGGAAGTAGACATGGGGTTGGTGCGGTTTGTGGCAGGGAAGTAGACATGGTGGGTTGTGGCGGGAAGTATTACGTGGTTGTTGCAGTTTGTGGCGGGAAGCAGACATGCAGTTTGTGGCAGGAAGTGACATGTATGGTGGTTGGTGCAGTTTGTGGCAGGGAAGTAGACATGGGGTTGTTGCAGTTTGTGGCGGGAAGTAGACATGGGGTTGTTGCAGTTTGTGGCAGGAAATAGAAGACATGGGGTTGTTGCAGTTTGTGGCAGGAAGTAGACATATGGTTGTTGCAGTTTGTGGCAGGGAAAGTAGACATGTGGTTGGAGTTGGTGCAGTTTGTGGCAGGAAGTAGAGCATGGGGTTGTTGCAGTTTGTGGCAGGGAAGTAGACATGGGGTTGTTGCAGTTTGTGGCAGGAAATGAGACATATGGTTGTTGCAGTTTTGTGGAAGGAATGAATGGGTTTGTAGTAGGGTTGGTGGCAGTTTGTAGACATGGACATGGGGTGGTGCAGTTTGTGGCAGGAAGTATGGACATGTGGTTGTTGCGGTTTGTGGCGGGAAATAGACATGGGGTTGTGCAGTTTGTGGCAGGGGGGAATGACATAGGGTTGTTGCAGTTTGTGGCAGGAAATAGACATGGGGTGGTTGCAGTTTGTGGCAGGGAAGTAGACATGTGGTTGTTGCAGTTTGTGGCAGGGAAGAGACATGGGGTGGTGCGGTTTGTGGCAGGGGAGGAGACATGTGGTGGGTGCGGTTTGTGGCGGGGAGTGAGACATGGGTTGTTGCAGTTTGTGGCAGGGGAGGTAGACATGGGTTGTACGGTGCAGTTTGTGGCGGGAGGGAACATGTGGTTGGTCAGGTTTGTGGTGGGGAGAAGACATGTGGTTGGTGCGGTTTGTGGCAGGGGAAATGAGACATGTGGTTGGAGTGCGGTTTGTGGTGGGGAAGAAGACATGGAGGTGTGAAGTGCGGTTTGTGGCGGGGAGAGACATAGGGTTAGTGCAGTTTGTGGTGGGGAGAAGACATGTGGTTGAATTGCAGTTTGTGGCAGGGAGAAGATATGGGGTTGGTGCGGTTTGTGGCAGGGAGAAGACATGTGGTGGTGCAGAGGAGATATGAACACATAGTGCAGTTTGTGGCAGGGAGTAGACATATGGGTGGGGAGAAGATATGGGGTTGGTGCGGTTTGTGGCGGGAGAAGACATGTTGGTGGGGAGGAGACGTGGAGAAGGGAGAATATATGGTTGAGTGCGGTTTGTGGCGGGAGAGAAGACATGTGGGTGGGGAGGAGACGTGTGGGTGGTGCCGTTTGTGACAGGGAGAAGACATGGTGGTGCAGCTTGTGGCGGGGAGATTACATGGGGGCGGTGCGGTTTGGGGGCGGTGCTGTTTGTGGCGTGGAGAATACATGGGATGGTGCAGTTTGTGGCGGGAAGAATACATGGGATGGTGCAGTTTGTGGCGTGGAGAATACATGGGATGGTGCAGTTTGTGGCGGGAAGAATACATGGGATGGTGCAGTTTGTGGCGGGGAGAATACATGGGATGGTGCAGTTTGTGGCGGGGGAGAATACATGGGATGGTGCAGTTTGTGGCAGGAAGAATACATGGGATGGTGCAGTTTGTGGCGGGTAAGAATACATGGGATGGGTGCAGTTTGTGGCAGGGAAGAATTAGATGCATGTGGTGGGGAGGAGACATGTGGGTGGTGCCGTTTGTGACAGGAGAAAGACATGGTGGTGCAGTTTGTGGCGGGAGATTACATGGGGGGATGGTGCGCAGGGGAGGTGCTGTTTGTGGCGTGGAGAATACATGGGATGGTGCAGTTTGTGGCGGGGAAGAATACATGGGATGGTGCAGTTTGTGGCGTGGAGAATACATGGGATGGTGCAGTTTGTGGCGGGAAGAATACATGGGATGGTGCAGTTTGTGGCGGGAAGAATACATGGGATGATGCAGTTTGTGGCGGGGAGAATACATGGGATGGTGCAGTTTGTGGCGGGAAGAATACATGGGATGGTGCAGTTTGTGGCAGGGAAGAATACATGGGATGGTGCAGTTTGTGGCGGGTAAGAATACATGGGATGGTGCAGTTTGTGGCAGGAAGAATACATGGGATGGTGCAGTTTGTGGCAGGGGAGAATACATGGGATGGTGCAGTTTGTGGCAGGAAGAATACATGGGATGGTGCAGTTTGTGGCGGGAGAATATATGGGATGGTGCAGTTTGTGGCGGGAAGAATACATGGGATGCAGTTTGTGGCGTGGAGAATACATGGGATGGTGCAGTTTGTGGCGGGAAGAATATATGGGATGATGCAGTTTGTGGTGGGAAGAATACATGGGATGATAAAGTTTGTGGCGGGAAGAATATATGGGATGATGCAGTTTGCGGCGGGGAGAATACATGGGATGGTGCAGTTTGCGGCGGGAAGAATATATGGGATGGTGCAGTTTGTGGCGGGAAGAATACATGGGATGGTGCAGTTTGTGGCGGGGAGAATACATGGGATGGTGCAGTTTGTGGCGGGGAGAATATATGGGATGATGCAGTTTGTGGCGGGGAGAAAACGTGGTGTGGGGTGGGGTGATGTGGGGAAGGCGTCCGGAAAGCTAATAGGGTGGGGTGGGTTTCGGTGGGGATTGCATTGGGCATGTGCAGCATGTCGCGAGGTGGGGCAAAGTAACTTAATTGTTTGCTGGATGTGCCATGTTCAAAGCGGGGAACTAGTTGCGTGGTGAAACGGATCGATATTGTTGATGGCTTGGAGGGGTAACAGTCAGCTGAGTGGCGAGTCCTCTGAAGTTTAGTTTTAAGTACCCAGACGCCACCTCGCCGCTTTAGTCATTTAGTAAACTGTCAAATAATCTTGTTTGAAATATTTAGCCGATTGTCTCCTGCTTAAAATGGACCAGGTTTTGTCAGATGTAACAGTTTCTTTTAAGGATGCAAGAACACCCGAAAGACCTTGTCATGTTTCTAATAGGGAAACCCGTGAAGGTCCGGGTTAGAATGAACCTTCAGTAACCCATGCTTGTCGTAAGAGGCGACTAACGGGATCGGGTGGCCAGGTTCGCTGGCTTGGTTGACACATGTCTTCGGTTCCCAATTGCGCAGATCGGTGCTCCTGCTGTTGATCACTGGATTGTCTGGTCAGGCTCGATTATTTACAGACAGCCGCCATATAGCTGGAATATTGCTGAGTGCGGCGTAAAACTAAACTCACTCACTCTGATAGGGAATTTTCTTCTGTGAAGGGGCCACAATCACTTTATACATGTCACAGCTGCATTACGTACAGTACACAGGTACAGTCACGCCAATGTTCTAGATGATGAAAATACAAACTTTCTAAGGCCAGTAATAACAAGGATACTGTAATCCGTAAACAGCTGGACTAACTTTGTTTGAAAGGAAACGACTCAAATGACTGTAAAACGGGCATTCCAAACCAAATTGATACTTGGGTTTCCAAGTGAGGGACAACACAATAATACCATTACATAGGTTGGAAGACCGGGGTCTACTCGCATCATTCCTAGATGTAACATTTACGTGTTTTTAGATTTGAAGGAAACATTAATTCTAACGCTTAAAACCCCCGAATTTGCATTATCATTCAAAACACCCCTGTATACACCCTGACATAAAACAATTTCTTGCTGAAACTGTACATAACTATAAAGTTCTTGACATTTGATGTCCAGCATCTAACTCCTGCCTTTGCTGGGCTGTACCGATATGAGAAAAGTTAACTAGATTTGTATCAGATTTGGCACATTTCCGTCTCACGGATACATATGTAACTATATAAGCTAGGTAAGTAACATAAAGGATGCCAATATGGCAAATGCGCAAGTTCAGGTTACCTTCACAGAGAACGTTTACGGTCACAGAAGTTTACATGATGGAGGTTACAAGTACAAGAGGAACAAGGAAAAGAATGACGTCACATACTGGCGCTGTGTGGAGAAAACTTGTAAGGCTATCCTTCAGACTAGAGATGACGTCATATCCAGTTTCGGAAACTATCTTCACAACCATGCCTCACATGTCTTCCTGCTTCACGTCAACCAATTCAAGTCTACCCTCATTCACCGCTCCAAGACAGACAATCAACAACGTAGCTTCAACTTATCTCCAGACATCATTCAGATGGATTTTGAGATGGCCGCCTACAACGCCGTGTCTACAGTGTTTCCTACGCCACAACTACGTGGATGTTACGGTCACTTCTGTGTGTTTGGAGATGTATCCAGAAACCTGGCCTAGTGACTGATTACATAGTGTGATGACTTGCGACGACTTGTACGATGTGCCGTTTCACTAGCTTTGGTGCCTGTTGATCAAGATGAGGATGTTTGGGTCAAGGCTATTGCCAATGCTCCTCAAGGCGCTGCTATCACCAGATTTATGGACTACATCACAGAGACATGGGTGGATTGACCAACTCAGTGGAAGGAGGTGTGGACCCAGTTCCAGGAAGATGGCCGTCGCACGAACAATAATCTAGTAGTTTGGCATCATCGTTTGAATAATATCAGTGGGAAATGTCATCCCAACATCTATGAGCATGTTCGTGTGTTCAGGAGAGCAGTCCTTTGTGGAGGCCCGCAGTGCTCAAGTGTGTGGCCACAGACGTGCACCAGCAAGGAAGCGCTGCTACCGCAATCTTGACAGAAGGCTTCAGCGTCTCAAGGACCAGGTTCAGAGACAAGAGATTACCATAATGTACTATGCTGATCAGACTGGCTACCTTGCTCACTTGGGATGACTATGATTTGTACACTGTATATTGTAACAAAGTGGCCACAATAAAGAATGTACTGTATAATGTATTTTGTGTTCCTTAATGCCCGGAGCGTCGAACGCCATAGTGTTAACGCCTAATTAACTCCTTACGTAATACCCGAAACATCAAAATTATGATATTTCAATTTTCGACAGTCCGGGTGGACAGCGTTTGTAATGTCCGTGACTCGACATGTTATCACAATTACCCAGCTGCACTTCGGACAGGCTCACATTCGTCCCGATACCAGTTACCTCCCTTCGTGCCAATCGCTATGCCTGGCAAACAGTCTTCCCTAAAGTTTGATAGTTCATTATTGACTGGAATAAGACCGACGTCACCACTTTTAATCATTCGTGACCAACTCAATATTTTTCCGGGACAAGCCGAATAGCGACTTGTGCCCCTCTGGAAGGATTAATTTTCATATTGGCGCATGAACGATAACTCTTACTGTTTGATTCTAATGCTACTTAATATCCCCGAAGCACTCATATATTGTATTGCTGTTTGTTTTTATTTATTTTAAAGAATGGTATATCTACACCCATTCACGCCAACACTTGCCCTCTTATATGTGGTTGCACACATGCGCACACAAAACCTCGTGTCTTGTGTCTGTTATATTCAACAACTAAATTAAAGGTATTTTGGATAAATAGAGAATCTCACCCAAGTGTCTTCTGATATCAATTATATCAACACGAGTTGATAAAGTTACAAATATCTTAACTTTATATTTTAACTTTTATCAACGAGTGTTGATATATTTGATATCAGAAGACACGAGGGTGAGATTCTATCATCCAAAATCACTCTTCATTAGTTTTCAATGAAAAATGTACATCTCTGAACACAGTACTGCCATTAGGCTTGCAGTGAAGCGATGTCATAGCATTGTGACGTTATCAAGTCATAGCATTGTCAGGGCATTATACAAAATCTACTGTCAAAGCGATATCTCCTAGGAGATATCGTTTGATCTCACACAAGCAATATCTCCCGTGGAACAGTTTTGGATGATAAAATATTAACTTTCTCTTTTCAGATCAGTACTCCACTTCCGAGCGGGAACACTACCAGCAGTAATACAAGTATCTCTGTGGTAAGGCCAAGCATTCTTTTGATTATACGTGGCAAAACAACGTGTCTGATAGGGTTGATGGCGTGGTTAGGGAATGGAGGCTGGGGTAGGTGTAGGTATACCGTCTTGAGGGCATGTGGGGTGGGGAAGACGTCGTGAGGGCAAGTGGGTTGGGGTGGGTGTAGGTATAGCGTCGTGAGGGCATGTGGGGTGGGGTGGGGTGGGGTGGGGGTGAAAGACGTCGTGAGGGCATGTGGGGTGGGGTGGGGAAGACGTCGTAAGGGCATGTGGGTGGGGTGGGGTGGGGAAGACGTCGTAAGGGCATGTGGGGTGGGGTGGGATGGGTGTAGGATTAGGTATTGCGTTAGGGCAAGTGGGATGGGGTGGAGAAGACGTCGTGAGGGCATGAAGGCTTGGCCGGGTGTAGGTATGGCGTCTCCACGTGCCCTGACAAACGTTCAACAAAGGATTGCAGTTTATAACAGTGCCCCGTGATAGGTATGGCGCGAGGTAACGATCAGTCACATGATCTAGATCAGCATCAACAGGCAGATATGTCAAATCATCATTATAAATTATGTCTGTATACGACCCACCACCAGTACATGCATTAAAGTCCTTTGTACTGTAACTGGGGCGGTGGGGGTAGCCTATTGGTTGAAACGTTCGCTCGTCATGAGTACAATGTATGAAGCCCACTTCTGGTGTCCCCCGCCGTGATGTTGCTGGAATATTGCTAACAGCGGTGTAAAACCATACTCGCTCACTCACTGAACTGTAACTCGACAAGTTGGGTTCGTCGATTTAAAATTTGTTATATCCTCTTCCCAAATTTCTAAAAACAGGTACCACATGTGTCTACATAAAACAGGTACCACATGTGTCTACTAAAACAGGTACCACATGTGTCTACTAAAACAGGTACCACATGTGTCTACTAAAACAGGTACCACATGTGTCTACTAAAACAGGTACCACATGTGTCTACTAAAACAGGTACCACATGTGTCTACTAAAACAGGTACCACATGTGTCTACTAAAACAGGTACCACATGTGTCTACTAAAACAGGTACCACACATGTGTCTACTGTGTCTACTAAAACAGCTACCACATGTGTCTACTAAAACAAAACAGCTGCTAAAGGCAGCTACCACATGTGTCTACTAAAAGCTACCACATGTGTCTACAGGCTACACATGTGTCTACTAAAACAGCTACCACATGTGTCTACTAAAACAGCTACCACATGTGTCTACTAAAACAGCTACCACATGTGTCTACTAAAACAGCTACCACCTGTGTCTACTAAAACAGCTACCACATGTGTCTACTAAAACAGCTACCATACGTGTCTACCACAGCTACCACATGTGTCTACTAAAACACGTGGTACCACACATGTGTGTCTACTAAAACAGGTACCACATGTGGTGGTCTACGGTTTGTGGCGCTACCACATGTGTCTAGAAGACATGGGGTGGTGCGGTTTGTGGCGGGGAGAAGACATGGGGTGGTGCGGTGGTGGCGGGGAGAAAACGTGGGTGGGGGGTGGGGGGAGATGTGGGAAGGCGTCCGGAAAGCTAATAGGGTGGGGTGGGTTTCGGTGGGGATTGCATTGGGCATGTGCAGCATGTCGCGAGGTGGGGCAAAGTAACTTAATTGTTTTCTGGATGTGCCATGTTCAAAGCGGGGAACTAGTTGCGTGGTGAAACGGATCGATATTGTTGATGGCTTGGAGGGGTAACAGTCAGCTGAGTGGCGAGTCCTCTGAAGTTTAGTTTTAAGTACCCAGACGCCACCTCGCCGCTTTAGTCATTTAGTAAACTGTCAAATAATCTTGTTTGAAATATTTAGCCGATTGTCTCCTGCTTAAAATGGACCAGGTTTTGTCAGATGTAACAGTTTCTTTTAAGGATGCAAGAACACCCGAAAGATCTTGTCATGTTTCTAATAGGGAAACCCGTGAAGGTCCGGGTTAGAATGAACCTTCAGTAACCCATGCTTGTGGTAAGAGGCAACTAACGGGATCGGGTGGCCAGGTTCGCTGGCTTGGTTGACACATGTCTTCGGTTCCCAATTGCGCAGATCGGTGCTCCTGCTGTTGATCACTGGATTGTCTGGTCAGGCTCGATTATTTACAGACAGCCGCCATATAGCTGGAATATTGCTGAGTGCGGCGTAAAACTAAACTCACTCACTCTGATAGGGAATTTTCTTCTGTGAAGGGGCCACAGTCACTTTATACATGTCACAGCTGCATTACGTACAGTACACAGGTACAGTCACGCCAATGTTCTAGATGATGAAAATACAAACTTTCTAAGGCCAGTAATAACAAGGATACTGTAATCCGTAAACAGCTGGACCAACTTTGTTTGAAAGGAAACGACTCAAATGACTGTAAAACGGGCATTCCAAACCAAATTGATACTTGGGTTTCCAAGTGAGGGACAACACAATAATACCATTACATAGGTTGGAAGACCGGGGCCTACTCGCATCATTCCTAGATGTAACATTTACGTGTTTTTAGATTTGAAGGAAACATTAATTCTAACGCTTAAAACCCCCGAATTTGCATTATCATTCAAAACACCCCTGTATACACCCTGACATAAAACAATTTCTTGCTGAAACTGTACATAACTATAAAGTTCTTGACATTTGATGTCCAGCATCTAACTCCTGCCTTTGCTGGGCTGTACCGATATGAGAAATTCCTAACATAGATTTGTATCAATATTTGGCGCATTTCCGTCTCACGGATACATATGTAACTATATAAGCTAGGTAAACAGTAAAGATTATAAAGCTTATGCAATGGAATAATATGGCAAATGCGCAAGTTCAGGTTACCTTCACAGAGAACGTTTACGGTCACAGAAAGTTTACATGATGGAGGTTACAAGTACAAGAAGAACAAGGAAAAGAATGACGTCACATACTGGCGCTGTGTGGAGAAAACTTGTAAGGCTATCCTTCAGACTAGAGATGACGTCATATCCAGTTTCGGAAACTATCTTCACAACCATGCCTCGCGTGTCTTCCTGCTTCACGTCAAGAATATTCAAGTCTACCCTCATTCACCGCTCCAAGACTTGAAGGCTGGTCAACAACGTAGCTTCAACTTATCTCCAGACATCATTCAGATGGATTTTGAGATGGCCGCCTACAACGCCGTGTGTCGACAGTGTTTCCTACGCCACAACTACGTGGATGTTACGGTCACTTCTGTGTGTTTGGAGATGTATCCAGAAACCTGGCCTAGTGACTGATTACATAGGTTTGTGATGACTTGCGACGACTTGTACGATGTGCCGTTTCACTAGCTTTGGTGCCTGTTGATCAAGATGAGGGATGTTTGGGTCAAGGCTATTGCCAATGCTCCTCAAGGCGCTGCTATCACCAGATTTATGGACTACATCAAGAGAGACATGGGTGGATGGACCAACTCAGTGGAAGGAGCTGTGGACCCAGTTCCTGGATGATGGCCGTCGCACGAACAATAATCTAGAAGGTTGGCATCATCTTTTGAATAATATCAGTGGGAAATGTCATCCCAACATCTATGAGCATGTTCGTGTGTTGAGGAGAGCAGTCCTTTGTGGAGGCCCGCAGTGCTCAAGTGTGTGGCCACAGACGTGCACCAGCAAGGAAGCGCTGCTACCGCAATCTTGGCAGAAGGCTTCAGCATCTCAAGGACCAGCTTCAGAAACAAGAGATTACCATAATGAGCTATGCTGATCAGACTGGCTACCTTGCTCACTTGGGATGACTATGATTTGTACACTGTATATTGTAACAAAGTGGCCACAATAAAGAATGTACTGTATAATGTATTTTGTGTTCCTTAATGCCCGGAGCGTCGAACGCCATAGTGTTAACGCCTAATTAACTCCTTACGTAATACGCAAAACATCGAATTTATAAAATTTCAATTTCCGACAGTCCGGGTGGACAGCGTTTGTAATGTCCGTGAGTCGACATGTTATCACAATTACCCAGCTGCACTTCGGACAGGCTCACATTCGTCCCGATACCAGTTACCTCCCTTCGTGTCAATCGCTATGCCTGGCAAACAGTCTTCCCTAAAGTTTGATAGTTCATTATTGACTGGAGTAAGACCGACGTCACCACTTTTAATCATTCGTGACCAACTCAATATTTTTCCGGGACAAGCCGAATAGCAACTTGTGCCCCTCTGGAAGGATTTCATATTGGCGCATGAACGATAACTCTTACTGTTTGATTCTAATGCTACTTAATATCCCCGAAGCACTCATATATTGTATTGCTGTTTGTTTTTATTTATTTTAAAGAATGGTATATCTACACCCATTCACGCCAACACTTGCCCTCTTATATGTGGTTGCACACATGCGCACACAAAACCTCGTGTCTTGTGTCTGTTATATTCAACAACTAAATTAAAGGTATTTTGGATAAATAGAGAATCTCACCCAAGTGTCTTCTGATATCAATTATATCAACACGAGTTGATAAAGTTACAAATATCTTAACTTTATATTTTAACTTTTATCAACGAGTGTTGATATATTTGATATCAGAAGACACGAGGGTGAGATTCTATCATCCAAAATCACTCTTCATTAGTTTTCAATGAAAAATGTACATCTCTGAACACAGTACTGCCATTAGGCTTGCAGTGAAGCGATGTCATAGCATTAATGACGTTATCAAGTCATAGCATTGTCAGGGCATTATACAAAATCTACTGTCAAAGCGATATCTCCTAGGAGATATCGTTTGATCTCACACAAGCAATATCTCCCGTGGAACAGTTTTGGATGATAAAATATTAACTTTCTCTTTTCAGATCAATTACTCCACTTCCGAGCGGGAACACTACCAGCAGTAATACAAGTATCTCTGTGGTAAGGCCAAGCATTCTTTTGATTATACGTGGCAAAACAACGTGTCTGATAGGGTTGATGCCGTGGTTAGGGAATGGAGGCTGGGGTAGGTGTGGGTATACCGTCTTGAGGGCATGTGGGGTGGGGTGGGGTGGGGAAGACGTCGTGAGGGGCAAGTGGGTTGGGGTGGGTGTAGGTATAGCGTCGTGAGGGCATGTGGGGTGGGGTGGGGTGGGGAAGACGTCGTAAGGGCATGTGGAGTGGGGTGGGATGGGTGTAGGTATAGTGTCGTGAGGGCAAGTGGGATGGGGTGGGGAAGACGTCGTGAGGAGGGCATGGAGGCTTGGCCGGGTGTAGATATGGCGTCTCCACGTGCCCTGACAAACGTTCAACAAAGGATTGCAGTTTATAACAGTGCCCCGTGATAGGTATGGCGCGAGGTAACGATCAGTCACATGATCTAGATCAGCATCAACAGGCAGATATGTCAAATCATCATTATAAATTATGTCTGTATACGACCCATCACCAGTACATGCATTAAAGTCCTTTGTACTGTAACTGGGGCGGTGGGGGTAGCCTATTGGTTGAAACGTTCGCTCGTCATGAGTACAATGTATGAAGCCCACTTCTGGTGCCCCGCCGTGATGTTGCTGGAATATTGCTAACAGCGGTGTAAAACCATGCTCGCTCACTCACTGAACTGTAACTCGACAAGTTGGGTTCGTCGATTTAAAATTTGTTATATCCTCTTCCCAAATTTCTTAAACAGGTACCACATGTGTCTAAAACAGGTACCACATGTGTCTTCTAAAACAGGTACCACATGTGTCTACTAAAACAGGTACCACATGTGTCTACTAAAACAGGTACCACATGTGTCTACTAAAACAGGTACCACATGTGTCTACTAAAACAGGTACCACATGTGTCTACTAAAACAGCCACATACTAAAACAGGTACCACATGTGTCTACTAAAACAGCTACCACTGTGTGCACAGCACATGTGTCTACTAAAACAGCTACCACATGTGTCTACTAAAACAGCTACCACATGTGTCTACTAAAGGCTTGGCTGCCACGTAGTGTCTACTAAAACAGAACTACCACATGTGTCTACTAAAACAGGTACCACATGTGTCTACTAAAACGACAGGTACCACATGTGTCTACTAAAACAGCTACCACATGTGTCTACTAAAACAGCTACCACATGTGTCTACTAAAACAGGTACCACATGTGTCTACTAAAACAGGTACCACATGTGTCTACTAAAACAGCTACCACATGTGTCTACTAAAACAGGTACCACATGTGTCTACTAAAATTCACTTTCTACTGTATTTGTTCAGGTGGCTGTATTTGCAGCTACAGATCATCACTACTTTAGTACTGTCACAAACTGACATAGCATCCACGTGACAATTGTACCAGCAGCGTTTGATTGCATTTCCATGTTTGTCACGTCTTGTGCAACGCTGTATATCTGGAGAAGGGAACAGTATTTTGAAAATGTTTCAAAAAGGAGATTATATGGAAAACCTAATGTCTTATATATCCAACTGTCTAATTTTGTCTCTAGACCTTGTATATTCCACAGTACCGTTTTCCAAGTCTCGTCACACACTATATCGGGTCCTTGACCACACCCTCATCTGTGCGGTCCGAGTTCAGACGCCGTTCTGCTTCATTAAAGTGTAAGACCCGTGAAGATCCGGGTTAGAATGGGCAACCAGTTGATGCTTACCGTAAGAGGCGACTAACGGGATCGGGTGGTCAGACTTGCTGACTTGGTTGGCACATGTCATCGTATCCCAATTGCGTCGATCGATGCTCATGCCATTGATCACCGGGCTGTCTGGTTCAGACTCGATTATTTAGACCACCTGGAATAGTGGAATATTGCTGAGTTCGGCGTTAAACAACCAACCAATCATTAGGTCGACAAACGTTTGTTGTCAGTTTGAGGTTTCAGTCCTGAGGGTATAAATGTACCTTCCTTTCTAGAATCTACCAGGTATATTTTAAGTTTTCTCGTATAGCTCGTATGTTAGAGAAATCGTGAGTTAGACATTGCGATCTTAGAGATTTGGCTGACTGTAAGAAAGATATTTTTGTTAAAATTTCTTTCCTGTATACACTACATCTTTCTGAAACTGTACGTTTGGCTGAAACATTGACCTTCTGATTACAGTTCACTACTCCTCCTCCTCCTCTCTCGACTTGAATACCACCAGCAGCAATGGGAATATCAGCAGCAGCAATGGGAATATCAGCAGCAGCAATGGGAATACCAGCAGCAGCAATGGGAATACCAGCAGCAGCAATGGGAATATCAGCAGGGTAAGGAATATGACCATGTGTGTCAACGTTATACGCTCGTTGTGAGCTGATATAGTTTTGAAAGTTGGGTTTATTGACAGAGCCCAAAAAAGATCAGCCAGCCAGGTCCCTTGAACATGGATGCGTTCGACAACAGCCAACGCAAGGGTATACAGCCTGTTGCCGTGAAAGTGAGGTGTAAATTCACAAGCATTCCTCCAGAGAGCTTTAACTTGTACACTGGCATAAACAAAGTCTACGTCAAATGAATTACAGCTATTGGTCCAGGATTGTACATCATCGTATTCACTCCAGAATCCTATTTTAGCTTTCCCAGTTTTCAATCCCCGGCGATAGGGCAACTAGGAGATCTTCAATAATCGAGTCAGAATTTTATGTCAATCCGTTGTCGTTCGACTTTGCACATTGTCTGTATTGTGCAGCTCCACCCTGAAGTACTGTACGGCCTTGTGGTGGTAAAACAGTAGTAAAGCCCAGCGCCACTCATGACTCGTCATCAATAGCTTGTGTGACCACCCTTGGCATCATGCACGCTAACACATCTGCTCATTCACGTCGTTCGTCACGCCGAAAAACCCGGGTTCGATTCCCCACATGGGCACACTGTGTGAAGCCCAATTCTGAATCGAAACACGCGAACTCCGCCATCGTTTCTGAACAGACTGAACCGACTGCCATCTGTAAATAGCACTCTCCCAGACACGTCGCTGCCACCGACGTACAGTTCGTGCCCATTGCAGTCTTCGTTGACGGTGTAGACGTGCCAAGGCCATTCCACGGAAGGGGCGGTAGGCTCGTGTACCAGCCATACCAAGTCGTTGAAGGCCTGTTCATCTGCTGATGGCGTGTCCGAGTGCTGTCGCCGTCACGAATCTGTTCCGGAGGTGGATCTGCCGGATGTAGCGGTGTTCAGCCTGTGTCGTGACTCTTGGTCTTCCCGATCTTGGGCGGTCTTGGGTCTGGCCTGTTTGCTGGTAGCGGTTTATCAATTTGATGATGGTGGCCAGGCTGCAGTTGAAGGTGCCCCCATAATGGCCATACCGATCGCCCCGTCTCGTTGCGCTTGCGTACGTATTGGCATATCCGTGGTGGTTGTTTGGTCCATTTGGACCAATGTCCCACAATTACGTTCTTCACGATTTGAAAAATGCGAAAAGGCTTTGTGAAAGCTGCGTTGTTATAGGAACCATGTTGCGTTTTGGCGAATGTTTACTGCTTGGGTTCAAACCTGTACCAGCGGTTTTGTTTTAAAAGTGTTAACTGTGTTTTGCCCGGTGTATGTTTTGTTAACTTTCTGTTACTCTCGGTGTAAGAGGGATCTTAATCCAGTTGTCCACATGCTACAGAGGCACCTTAGTCCCCTTTAGTTGCTGGCGATCAAAAGTCCTATATACTACTCAAAATTTGATAAGGATCACATTTTCAAGTCAACATAAAATTATAATATGAAGTCAACTTGGATTAAAACCCGGTACGCAATGGGAAACCCCAGTGAAGACCACCACAAGCATGCTGGGACGGACACCATATGCACGTGATGCATGGTAACCAGAGTATCCTCCATTCTCTTTTTTTTTGTCATTGCAACGCTGCACGCTGCAGCCTTGCATGTGCTTATTGCTACTGGAAGCAGAAATGCCCCCTTAACGGCAACGACGTCTGACAGAAGAATTAGCCAGATGCGTAGGGACACCACGACGTTACGTTGTCAACGTCCTTGGTGTGTGTCAAAGCGTGGTATGCTGAGCTTGGAATCGGTATCAAACTCATGGTTTAGCAAACCAGCTACATGCGGGTGGTCGAGCACATTCCTCCAGCCAGCGTGATGACTAGTAGCTCCTGATTTCAGCATGACGTCATCACTTTGTGACGGCAACAACGCTACGAAATTAACAGCGGAATGCCACTGAAGTGAACGTTTCCGATCAGACAATCCGTAATCGTATTCGAGAGGCTGGTCTTCGGTCAAGGAGATCATGCATTCGCATCCTCTTACCCGGCGTCACGGGCAAACACGTTTGGAGTGGGCGAGAGATGATTGGACAGTCAATGATTGGGCATCCGTACACTTCACAGACGAGTACAGTACTGTGTGGACTTCACGGGTGTGGCGGAGGGCAGGAGAGTGATATCGTGTATAACGTAGCCGAGCATGACAGATGGGGAGCTGGCTCATTAATGGTTCGGGGAAGTATAAGCAGGGTTGGGAGTACTGATCTCCATATGAAAGTGAGGCACTATGACAAGCGTGCGTTACAGGGATGAGATCCTGGATGTGTACGAGAGACCGTTTGCTGGTGCAGGTGGTCCTGACTTCATCCTCGTGGATGATAATGCACGACCCCATCCTGCCATGGTGGTTGATGCTTACTTTGAGCAAGATGCAATCCTGCGTATGGAGTGGCCAGCTTGTTCACCGGACCTCAACCCGATAGAGCACATCAGGTTTCCATCCCATGTCGTCCTGTTTATCCAGGTTCTCACCAAGAACTCGGAATTGCCATGAGTGGCACTATATTCCCTTGGCGTCCACCCAAACCCTTATTGGAAGCACGAGACGATGGTGCCAGACTGTAATCGCATCTCATGGATCCCATAACCGCTATTGACAGTTGTCATGGCCAATGACTTGTTCCGTGATTTTGAGATTTGTTGGTTGCTGTCGTGATCACCAATCTTGTATATGACTCTCACCTTAGTGTCCATTACGCGTTAGTTTGGCCTCTTCATCAAAACAACCCGGGAAGGTCCGAGTTAGAATGTACCTTCAGTAATCCATGCTGTTGATCACTGGATTGTCTGGTCCAGACTCGATTATTTACAGACCGCCGCCATATAGCTGGAATATTGCCGAGTGCGGCGTAAAACTAAACTCTCACTCACTCTTCATCACTCTTCATGGCAACAGTTTCCTTTCAATGAAACATTTCTTTTCATGTTTTTGTCTATGGGTATTTGTCTTTGTCAGTTAGATGTTTACTGTCATTAAGAAACTATTATCCTTAGCAAAGTTTGAGTAGTATTTATTATGTTGTACCCTATTCTTAAGATATTCCGAACATATGATATCTGTAATGTTTCACTTTGTGAAAATATGACAATCGATAAAAGGTAGAACTGTGTACATAATCTTTTTCTTTGCAGGATGCAAGTGGAACTAGTCCCACCGACATCTACAAGACTATCTACGGGGTAGGTTGTGTGATGGATGTACTGGATGATTACTCCTACATAGATATGGAGGGTGGCGTGATGCTGACTCAGTTGTTTAACATCCTTGTCAACTGAAGTAATGAATGAACATTGTTTGTAGTTAGTGGGACTGCGGTGGCAATTGCTGATACGATTATCTAGGGACAAGTTGTGTGGTCGGTTTGTAATGTTCTAGTTGGCTCAAGGTGGTGCTATAACGGGGAACCATAACTGAACACGGGTGTTCATCAAATGAGCAGTTCTGAGTGAGGTATGCAATGGCCAAGAGCTATATAACGTGAACGATTGTTTATATCGGCAATATTTCCACAACTGTCCACAATACAATGCCGTGAACTCATTGATGGTCCTTTTGTCCTAACAGTCCACTGAATACGCCATTAGTGGAATTCTGAGAGGAGTCGGGCATGAATTGAGAGATTAGTGTTGGGGCTGGAGTGTGAAGATGTGTGGAATTTGAGTGTGGGGAGGGCGACTGTGGACTATTGCCTTGTTTTAAATTGAACAAACTCGTCTGTATGTTACCCATGCAGCAAACAGCGAGGGTCAGTTGTTAACTTGCGTTTTCACTCTTTCAGGCCAAAGTTCCAGACAAACGACAGACGACGCATAATCAAACAGTATATTGTGAAGCCTATGGGGCCGTGGTGTATAATGAAAAGTCCGTGTTCCAAACCACCTCTGTAACATATAGTCAGATTATCTGTGCTAACTCGACGGTACCCATGGTATTACTCAATAGTACAAGTGAAAACTTCTATCTTCTGACAGCATACTTCCCTTACAGTCATGCTCTCCTAAAACTTGAAGTTAATCCTTGCGTATTGGATGGCCCATACAACATAAGTGGAAGCAGTTTGCTAAAGTATAATTTAACAGTCTCAATGCTGTGGAGTGATGGGCGAGCAACTGGGGCCGATATTGTATGTTTGGTTACGCCGCCGACCACCACAACGCCAACCACGACCACCACAACGCCAACCACCACAACGCCAACCACGACCACCACAACGCCAACCACGACCACCACAACGCCAACCACGACCACCACAACGCCAACCACGACCACCACAACGCCAACCACGACGCCAACCACGACCACCACAACGCCTACCACGACCACAACAACGCCTACCACGACCACAACAACGCCAACAACGACCACAACAACGCCAACAACGACCACAACAACGCCAACAACGACCACAACAACGCCAACCACGACCACCACAACGCCAACGACCACTACAACGACCACCACAGCGCCAACCACGACCACCACAACGCCAACGACCACCAGCCACGACCACAGCCACCAACGCCAACCGACCACCACAGCGCCAACCACCACCACAACCACGACCACCACAACGCCAACCACGACCACCACAACGCCAACCACGACCACCACAACGCCAACCACGACCACCACAACGCCAACCACGACCACCACAACGCCAACCACGACCACCACAACGCCAACCACGACCACCACAACGCCAACCACGACCACCACAGCGCCAACCACGACCACCACAACGCCAACCACGACCACCACAACGCCAGCCACGACCACCACAGCGCCAGCCGACCACCACAACGCCAGCCACGACCACCACAACGCCAGCCACGACCACCACAACGCCAACCACGACCACCACAACGCCAACCACGACCACCACAACGCCAACCACGACCACCCACAACGCCAACCACGACCACCACAACGCCAGCGACCACCACCAGCAACGCCACCACGACCACCACCACAACGCCAGCCACGACCACCACAACGCCAGCCACGACCACCTACCACAACGCCAACCACGACCACCACAACGCCAGCCACGACCACCACAACGCCAACCACGACCACCACAACGCCAACCACGACCACCACAACGCCACCACCACGACCACCACAACGCCAACCACGACCACCACAACGCCAACCACGACCACCACAACGCCAACCACGACCACCACAACGCCAACCACGACCACCACAACGCCAACCACGACCACCACAGCGCCAGCCAACCACGACCACCACAGCGCCAGCCACGACCACCACAACGCCAACCACGACCACCACAGACGCCAACCACGACCACCACACAGCGCCAACCACGACCACCACAACGCCAACCACGACCACCACAACGCCAACCACGACCACCACAACGCCAACCACGACCACCACAACGCCAACCACGACCACCACAACGCCAACCACGACCACCACAACGCCAACCACGACCACCACAACGCCAACCACGACGACCACCACCACAACGCCAACCACGACCACCACCACAACGCCAACCACGACCACCACAACGCCAACCACGACCACCACAACGCCAACCACGACCACCACAGCGCCAGACCACGACCGCCACAACGCGAGCCACGACCACCAACAACGCCAACCACGACCACCACAGCGCCAGCCACGACCACCACAACGCCAGCCACGACCACCACAGCGCCAACCACGACCACCACAACGCCCACCACGACCACCACAGCGCCAGCCACCCACCACCACCACCACGCCCACCACAACCACCACACGACCACCACCAGCGCCAACCACGACCACCACAACGCCCACCACGACCACCACAGCGCCAACCACGACCACCACCCGCCAACCACGACCACCACCACAGCCAGCCACGACCACCACCACAGCGCCAGCCACGACCACCACAACGCCAACCACGACCACCACAACGCCAGCCACCACCACCACAACGCCAACCACGACCACCCACACCACAGCCCACCACCACCACAGCCACAACCCAACCACCACCACAACGCGCCGCCGCCGCCGCCGCCGCCGCCGCCGCCGCCGCCGCCGCCGCCGCCGCCGCCGCCGCCGCCGCCGCCGCCGCCGCCGCCGCCGCCGCCGCCGCCGCCGCCGCCGCCGCCGCCGCCGCCGCCGCCGCCGCCGCGCCGCCGCCGCCGCGCCGCCGCGCCGCCGCCGCCGCCGCGCCGCCGCCGCCGCCGCCGCCGCCGCCGCCGCCGCCGCCGCCGCCGCCGCCGCCGCCGCCGCCGCCGCCGCCGCCGCCGCCGCCGCCGCCGCCGCCGCCGCCGCGCGCCGCCGCCGCCGCCGCCGCGCCGCCGCCGCCGCCGCCGCCGCCGCCGCCGCTCTCACCAGGGTCAAAAAGCTACTTCAAGCATCACACTGGATGTAGTGAACGTCCTTGGACAGTCGATTGCCGGCCCGATACCTCTGGCCAGGAAGGTACAGCTGTTGGCGACAGCAAGTGGCGCGTCGTCGGAGCAGGGCTTACGGCCGGTGGCGTGCGATGCCGTCTCGGCTGACGGACACAGATACTCGGTGTTGCGAGCTGGATGCGGGGATGGGATCATTTTTGCTAAAAACCAAGGATTTACCACCAAGGGATTACAAGCATTCAGCCCCTACTTCAAGACATTTAAAATTCGCAAGGACAGTAGTCTTAAGTTTGAATGTAATTTCACTCTGTGTGATAGTGTCTGTGACGGAAATTCTTGCAACAGAAGGAGAAAGAGATCGGCTGATAGTTTCCTGGCGGAGGTGCCTTCCCCTATCATGGATCTTCAGCCCAGTAACACTCCGTCTCGGGAATGGTTAGTCTTGCACGTAGCCTGTATTGCTTGCTTTGTTATGGTGATGTCGCAAATAGTTATACTTGTTTTGCTGTTCTTTAGGCGACATAATGGGTGACCATTCTAAGGCAATAAATACTCTCTCGATTGAAATGTTCGTTATTATCTCAACTGAACTCCAGTCAGCAGAACTGAAGGTACCGCACCGCTGGTATTAAACATCTGTCTCACGAGAGAGTGGTTGGCATTCAACGAGATGACCAAACCAAGTCTCGGCGTCCAGCTTTCACAAGCACAGGACAATAGTCCTAGTTAACGTTTGTGGAAGCCACTGGCATGTTCATGCCTCACGATGCACTTGTTGTGCACATGGCCGATGACGCCGGGGGGATTCCAAACTCGAACTGGCCTCTGGCATAGCAAGAGACGACTCGATGGCCGGTGAATCGTAGATCACGATATCTATCAGATCATTCATTGTTTGGCCCACATTTACACATCACATGAGCACGCTGTTAAACGTACCCACGCACGTGACTGCCTGGTTCGCCATACTGAAAATGACCTTTGGTCCGCTTGTACCATCCTGACTGGGCACAAAAGTCTATCTACTGACACTACACGTTATGTCCCTGACTAAAGTCCCCCATTAAAATTAATGTTTTGCTTTGGCGGAGCCAAGGGTGGGTTCAGGGGGTTCGAACCCCCTCCTTTCAAAATTCCTGGATCCGCCTATGATGAAAGTAAAAAATTGTAAATGCACGAAATTCTAATGATGTAGCCCATAACAACAATCGGAACAAAGACGTTTTACAGAACTATACTCCCCACACAAAATTAAGCAACAAATATTTTCAGTGTAACATCTTTATCAATCTCGATAGCGATGTTTGCCGACATGTTATACTGAAAGGTAAATATTCAAAGAATACATAACCTTTAGTGACTGTCAAATTGATTTATCTGATAACATTGATTACATCACCCGAACACAACCACCCCCAGAAACAACATGCAAAATGTGTGGCATGAATGTGCTCCACTCTTCACACATGCACCCCGATCAGTGTAAACCTACCTGTGATCATTCCTCTTGTACAGTAAGGGGGTCCAACTTCATTTTTATGCATGACAATGCCCGTCCATTGATGACAATGCCCGAGAAAGAGTTAATGATGTTGTTTAGATCAACATCACACGTGGACTGGCCTGCAAGGTCACCTGATCTTAATCCCATTGAACATACTTGGGGCATTATTGGAAGTCGTGTTTACGGTCTCCATGTTCACCCCCAGACTCTGGTTGAGCAGGCGTTACAGTGAGAATGGCAGAACATTCCACAACAACTTTAAAGGCTCCTTTGGTCAATGCAAAGACGTGTAGAAGCTTGGATTTGTGATCATTATGGCCATACGCGTTACTGAACATTGCTTCACTGTCCAAAACTGACTTGAACCTTAATGTTAACATTTTGCTCCATGCATGCAGCACATTTTGCCCGACTGTTTCACGGGTACATTCTTTTGGTGCTTTGTAAGTCTATTATTGCTCAATACCATTTCATTTCATTTTGTTGTAGTCCTTTTGGCTCAAAATCGGACCGATGAATTGCAATCTAACTTGAAAACTACTGAACACATAGTACTCGATGAAACACTGATCATAATCAAAACAGCAGACCAATTCTGTGATTTTATTTCAGAATTTGTCTTAAAAATGGAGAAGTTGTCAAGCAAACTATCATTAAAATATTTACACAGTTCACTATTTGTTCCGCGGGAGTGGGGCAAAGAGAGGAACAGTGCATATCATTTATGATATAATCAAAATCATTACCTGTCCGTGCATTAAAATCACCAGATAATATAAACTTACTCTTCTCAAAAATCACTATCTGAAGCAGTTTTCCTTCAAAAGATTGTATTCCAGTTTCCTTCAGACGTTCGAATAATATAATCCTTCAGACTGGATGTATATACAACCAAGGAACAGCTTGTACATTTGGTGAGGTATATTCACCTGAAACAAAACCGTTATCCCACTGCTCTTACACTCTAGTAAACAAACGACTATATCCATTGCAGATGTAGTAAAAATCAAAGATTGTGAGAAATTCTGGGATACTATTACACGCTTCCCGAGGTGGTGAAGGTGGTAGTAGTATACAACCGGAAGTTTGATTGTTTCAGGAAACTGTTGAATCCAGAAGAGAAAGATACTGATATCACGGAATGTGATCCCGTTGTGCACGACTTTGTAAACAATCCTACATGTGAATTCTGCAATGAAATATTTTTTAACAGACTTAGTCGGATGGAATTACAGTCACTGAAGTTATGGATTCTATTAAATGTCTAAAGAATGGAAAAGCCCCTGGTGAGGGCGGTATTCCATCGGAATTCCTGAAAGTTGACTTACAGCTGATTGTATCTTATTTCCTGCCATTATTCAACAAAGTACTGGACACTGGAAACTACCCGGAACCATGGGTGATTGGGATGATTCTACCTCGACATAAATGTGGAAGCAAGGCGGAGCCGAATAATTATCGTGGGATTTCCCTCCTGAATGTACAATTCTGGAAAATAGATTATGAACGTGGATTGAGTTAAATGATCTTGTATCTGAGTCCCAAGCAGGATTCCGAGAAAGATAATCAACCATAGACAACATTTTCGTTCTTCAAGCACTATGTCCCTTATTGTTCATATTTTTCATCAACGAACTTGTGCGTGATATGTATTCTACTTGTGAACATGGAATGTTTGTTTCCTCGTTTAATAAAGATATTATGCTACTATTGTTTGCTGACGACATTGTTACATTCTCGTATATTGTTGTTGGACTACAGAGACAGCTTAACTGTATAACGGAGTATTGTCCTAAATGGGAACTGGTGATTAACATGGACAAAACTAACATTATCGTATTTAGGAAAGGTAGAATAGTTGCAAAGAATGAACCATGGACAGTATGTTGGAAATCTATAAAGATTGTAACCTATTACAAATATCTTGGTTTGCTATTCTCCTGCGTATTAAAATGGTCGAAAGCTTGCCAAACACTGGTGTCGCAGGCGGGAAAAGCTGTCTTACCTTTATATCAGCTATTTAAAGGCTTACCATTCTACACGGCGTGCAAATTGTTTGACACCAAGATATCTCCAAAACTGCTGTACTCATCTGAGATATGGGGTTCTGCTTACAAGGAATCTATCGAGAAATTCCATGCGTCTTACTTCAAGAGATTTTTAGGAGTTGGGAAGTTTTCGGCAAATAAAGCGATTCCTGGAGAATCTGGGCGCTACACCATGCATATTTGTGGCCAATGTGAAGTAATTAAATATTGGCTTCGTCTTCTAAGACAAGACACACGGAGATATCCATACAATTGTTATTTAATATTGAAACAATTGGACGAGGATGGAAGACACACCTGGGCGTCTAATGTACGAAGTTTATTGTTTGTGACTGTATATTCCTATGTTTGGCTGGCTCAAGATGTTGGTGCTCCGAAACAGTTTCTTTACATTTTCAAGCAGCGCCTAATTGATATATATACTAGCTACATAAAGAGACTGTGCACACAGAAAATGCCTTCAGAATTAGAATACAAAACAGAAAAGACGAAATGATGGAGACACTTTATAAGCTGAAGTATCGGACCACAACAACATGTCAAAAGAACATGAACAAAATCCGTAACGATGACGTTAGAAGTTCAAAATCGAGTGGGTGGTCACATGACGAAGTCACAAAGTCAATAACGGGTATGACGACCATGTGCGTGAAGCACAGGAGTGCATCGAAGACGCACAGAGGCTACCAAATGAGCAGTGAAGGCCTGGGGAATGGTTTGGGACGAGGTCACTGCCGTGTGGAACCTGTGTCTGAGATGAGTTACCCGAATCCATCTGTCCTGTCTTGGCGTCGTTACGTCGGGGACGCCCACAACGTGGATGGTCGGTGAGGTCATTATTGTTTCGATAACGCCTGATCAAAGCAGATATCGTGTTACGATGGCATTGGAAATGTGTTGCCACCTGTTGTTGGCTCATTCTTGCTCGAACCATTCCAATAGCTTCTTGACGTTGAGCAGATGTTAATCTTGGCATGATGTGCATGTGACTTCTCATGTGAGTTTGTGAACGTTTGAATGACCAAAGATCAAGCTTTCGACAGTGACTTGTATTTATGTATAAAGACGCTGTGTGCCTATATTTATATTTTCTGTGTGTACAGTTTCTTTATGTGGCCAGTATACTTACAAGACTGGCATTATTCAATCAATAATTCATCTTTTCTAGAGCACTATAAACAAATGAAGTTATCCCTTCTACAACTGAAAATATATATAACATCGCTAAAGGAAAGAGACCTGAGAAGAGCTTTCTGTAAAATGAGAATATCACTCCACGATTTTGCTATAAACAGGAAAAGATGTGAGAATGGTGTAAGTCACTTAGATACAATTTGTCCTCATTGTTATTGTGGTAGGGAAGATGAGCTTCATGTTTTACTTGTTTGTAGTAAATATTAATCTCTAAGGACTAGATTTTGGCCAAACAATTCTGACATTGCTACTCAAAGTATGATAAATTTGTTAAATAGTACAAATATGAACATTATTAAATCTGTTGCATTATATCTAAAAAATGTATTTAATACCAGGTCCCACACGTGACCAATTTGTATTCTGTCGTGTTCTTGTACAATAGGCCATGTGGCCAAAGTACTGAATAAACTACTTGAACTTGATATCAGGTGTTCATGTACCACTATCAAATAGTAATACCAGGTGTTCGTGTACCACTATCAAATAGTGATCATATCCAGTCTAATTAAACTTCGTTACACTGCTATACTGAGTCTAACAAACCCTAGTAGAAGGTCGCGTCAGCTAACCTTTTTGGACTGACCAATCAGAACACAGCTTACCAAATCGCGAAAGTTAACATTCGCACATACCGTTTGAACCTTTACCTCAAAACTCGAACGATTCCGAATGCTAATTTCCGCACGATCGCTTCCCATTCGTCACCACTCGCCCCTTTCCGTAACCTCGGTATTCGGCTTTTCACGGAATAACACGAGTGGGTCACGAATGGATCGCTTCCGAGTGACACACACGAGGGGCGCAATGAGTAAACAGTCGCTGAAAACAGCGTTTTTGTCAATATTCAAGGATGTCGTTTTGTGGATATATAAGCTAATAGTAACCAAGTCAAATATCTGTGTTTATAGCGGATTTTCGTTTGTTGATAGATCAGTGTCAGCGACCAGGGAAGAGAAAATCCAAAAACCGTTTTGTAAGTCCCGCCGAACCCTAACAAGTAGTCGTTGTCTGATTGGTTAAATCCGTTCGGCCGTCTCGATTAGCAGACGCGACCTTATACTAGGGTTTGTTAGACTCAGTATAGGAGTGTAACAAAATACTGTGATTATATCAGGTGTTAATGTACCACTATCAAATAGAAATACCAGGTGTTCGTGTAGAACTATCAAATAGTGATGACATCCCGTGTTTACAAATACGTGAGCGTACTCTGCCCCACCATTTGTCACAAAAACATTCAAAGTGATGTCATTCGGCCAAGTGACCAAAAAAAGGAAAATATGGTAGCGTGGCGAAAAGGCGAACAAACATGTGAGTCGACGTTTGTCTTTGAACACCATGGTCAACAAAAAGCCCAGACCTTTCTCTCTGGGAATGTAGGCCAATATAAGGGGGACGAGCAGGTCACCGTCACTGAGCGCCTGCAGCCTGCAGTTGCTCACAGTGAAAACAGTCCAGCTTGAAACACGCAGAGTAGACGTTCCGACTTACCTGACCTGTGATGACTATGACTATTTCACCAAACGTTCTTCTTACCGAGTCACTTTCTCAGTTCGATACTTAAAAGCAACGTCATTATTTAACAAATTGTCAGAATGTCCAACTGTGATATAGATATGCCTCTGTCACAGAAAAAAACTCAATGTCTGTTTTATTGACACCTATTTGTCTGCCTGCCTTTCTGATAATGACAATATGCAATACACAGCTTCGATCACTGACCACATGCAATTTGAACACCTATCAGGCTATACACCATAAACAAAACGCATTGTTTTATGGCTCGTGCACCCGAGTTCTGTCTGTCACATTATGTAATTACACAGACAGGCAGGTGTGACACTTGTACTCATGACATGTTATGGTGTCTGTTGATTGCAAAATGTTATACACAAAATATGAGCATGTATTTACAAAACCCAACATATCTATACACACACAAAGGGTGTATCGGCAAATGAACTAGCCAATGAAATCTTCGTTACACTTAAGTGCACGCCCACCCGCTCCGACTGGGTTCGGTATCCCGGGTGCTTCATTTCGAAGAAAGTAAACCAAAGTACAAAATATTGCACTTTTGATTTGCGATTGTATCAGAATTTTGTTTATTTGTCTTTTTCATAATCAGCAATGTATATTATATGTCATGAATAAATGATAATTGTGTTTCAATTATGTTTATTTTTGTGGTAGCATCTAAGCTTTTAAAATGTGCCATTTGCAATTGTATTAGGGAATGATTTTCTTGCAATTTAAACAATTCTCTCTGAGTGCGGCGCAAAACTAAACTCACTCACTCGCAGATCTAACTTCAAGTCAATCACAATAACGTTTGCCTTTGAGTATACTACATGTACAATTGCGTAGATCAATGCTCATGCTGTTGATCACTGGATTATCTGGTCCAGACTCGATACTTACAGACCGCCGACATAGAGCTGGAATATTGCAGGAGTTCGGCGTAACCAAACATCGAAAATGGCGATCCTCCTTGCTCGTGTTTTGTAGACAACCAGTTGTCGAGAGTGACTGACAACACGTCTCACGTGACCGTCATTCTATAACAGTCTCCCCGAATGAATTCATATTTCTCGATTTGCTTCCCTTCACTTTCAGTCACCCTGAGTGACAAGATTGTATATATATTCTAACAAAACAACGCCAAAAAACATAGGTATGTGGGTTTTTTACCAAATGAGAATGTTTCTTTGTTATTCATGAATTTGAATACTCGTGTAATAATGGATCTGCAGTGTTCGAATCTCAAATTCGTCCAGGCTATGACTCTGCTCGAGGGTTTGTTTCACCAAAGGAAGAAATGACCAATACTGGTTTGTTTTGCTTAACTACAAGCTGTTGCCTGAACATGTCAGTGATGCGGCGTACGGCAACTCACCATCACCAGCTTCCTCGTTGTGTACACCGGTATATCTAAGGTTACATAATATTGGCTGCCATGATACGCTGATAGGAAGTCATCAGTTCTTCCAGTCCTGTCTCAGTCCCTTTCTACTCAAGTCAACGAACAACACAAAGCACCAATCACCTCTTTTATTATCACACTTTGCTGTGAATCTCAACGTAACGAAAAGACCGTTGCCGGAAAAGATAAACGGCCACGACAAGGGAGATAACCACAACGAAGCCCAGTGACGCCAACGCAACAAGTGGCGAGATCTTTGCATGATGTTTATTACCTCCCCTAGGTGATGTGACCGTCGTGCATGCTGCGGTATTGCTTAGTTTTGGCGTTGTCGACATCTGTGGCGTCATCTCAGGTGAGCGAAGGGGACGACCGATGCTGGAGGAGGGAGACTTGACAAAACCTATGGTGGTCACCACTTTGTGAATGTTTGATGACTTCTCTGTACTTCTGCTCACAATGGCGAGTTTGTATTCCACATCATCCCTCCTCCTCCTCTCATTGACACAGGAGCTGCCGTTGCACACGGAGGAACACAGTGTATAATTACACTCAAACATCAGATATGACTCTGCTGACAGTCTTACCGAGTCAAAGTAAGGACTAAAGGCTTCCAGACCATCTGTGGTGAAGCCACTACCTCGGGGAAAAATAATTCCATCACCGCATCCTGCTCTGAGCAGGGCGTACCTGTGGGCGGATTCCGTTCCCACTATGTCACAAGATGAGGGTTGGATCCCCAGCTCACCCGCTGCTCCATCTGAGATCAGCCTGAGTCGTATCTTCTTACCTAGAGGTATGCGGGCGCACCCGGTGACTGAGAATGTCGACCACGTCCATAGTTACCACGGATGATGCCTCAACTCCTTGATGAGACTGCAGTTCCTTGGGAGCTATGCGACGCCATGAACTTCGTGACGCCAAACTCATTTTGTTGGCGAAATCTTCAAATGTACACGTGACTTGGTAGTCTCGCTTCCTGGTATGTATGTATTTTGTGACTTTACCACGAGATATTTCAATTCGAAGGTTGTAAACTTTAGAATTCTTGCGTTTATCAAACACACACTGATCAGCTACCGACTTCGGACTATTGTAGACGACACGAAGTGAAAAGTGTATTCTGTCCTTGGAAGTAAAAGGGACAATTATATTATCCTTGCAGATTCCAACAACGTGAAGATTAAGGTCTGTTACAATTTCTATCCATGCTTCTTGCCGATCACTACTGCCACAATGAGGCACAATCAACAAGATATAATCCTCTTTCCCTTGAGGGCCGAGTTCAGTAGATCCGGATACGCTTGATGTTTCAGTCACAGTTGGTAAACGCGTTGTTGATGTGGTTGTTGACGTTGTTGGTCCATTTGCCTTAGGAGAGGTCGTTGTTGGTCCAGTCCATTTTGAGGAGGTAGAGGTTGAAGGTGGTACATAATTTGGTGAGACTGTTGTTTGGTGGGAAGTACTCGTTGGCCACTGTGTCTCTGGGCTTGGAGAGTCATTGGATAACTGAACGCATTGCGTGGGCGTAGCGGGTACTGGACGACGTGGTATGGACGCTGAGCGCGACCGTGGACAAATACGTAACTGGACGCTCGGACGACGAACATACGACACTTGGTAACGGGCAATGAACATGGACTTGACTGGTCGAACCATGAAACTTTGATGGACGAACTGGACATCGCCGGCATGAAGGCTTTACTGGAACATATCACACTATTACACCGGACACATGGGCACTAATGCATGGAATCATCGCCAAGCATATAAGGAACCGATGGCTTGCGTGCCGGACGTAAACATACGGATACAGCATATACCGAACCATATCCACCTACTTCCCGGATACCATAATACGGACGAACATGAACGTCGAACGGGTAGCGACGACACTTCGGCGGACATTCGGATAGACGCGACGCATTACGCACGAATACATTGAACGCTGGACATGCGGGGCTATCGGTGGCACGATCTGGCAGATCATTGACCAAAGGCGATGTTCGCTCATCCCGCATCGCTAAACAATTCGCTGGAAGAACATGAACTTATACCTTCAACCGGAACGACGCTGGCATTACTGATGGGCGCGTTACTTATTTTGATGGACAACGCATACCGTTTGAACCACTTTCCGCCGCGATGAACTGCGTTGACGGGCTGGACGCAGCAGCACCGGAATGGCATACGGGAACCATCATTCGGCCATACGGTACCGGACGACGCATTCGAAGACGCGGCACATACAGGCATGACACTGGCAGGACGCGGCGCATATGGACGACGCATAATACGCCGGAGCGATAAACGGACGTACTGCGCGGTCATGTTTATGGAACGTGACGCTTTTGGCGATGACTTCGATTTCACGCGAACCGCACCTTGAGCTTTGCTTTGTTTTTGAAGCTTTCATACGACGACACATATGAACGTTTGGCAATACGCTTTTGAGCAGCGCTTTACCGGGGAACGATGCCGCATCGACACCGACGCTGCGACGACGATACGGAACAGCGACACACTTCACGACGATAACAAAGGCTTCGCCACAAACGTACGCGCGGATTACGTACACTATGCGTATATTGCGCGACGGACGAAACATAACATGCCATTTTGGATGAACGCGTGACGGTACGACGCTTCCGTACGCGACATACGACGCGATATTTCGTTGAATGCGATATTCGATAGAACGCCATACGCTTCATGGGCGTGACGGCGATTCGATGCGGAGATTTCCGGAATGACGCACGATGCGCGAGGACGGCTGCACTAATACAAACACTTACGCATGACACCTAAACCACAACTTCGTAACCCTTTATCCGCGACACGCTTCATGCGCCCGGCATTTTCAATGCAGACGGCTGGACCGACTTTGATGAAGCGTATAATGAAGCGGTTTCATTATTAGAACGCAACCCTAATTACAAGATCATAACCACAGAACGCAATTACCTAATACAAGAACACATGATCCCCTGAAGTAAAGGACACACAGTAAAGAGCACTGACATGACACACTGTCCACGACACTACATGACACACACTGTACACAAGACAGACTGTACACACATTACAGGGCATGACGACACACATTGTACACGACAATGATGACACACTGTACATGACACACTGACATGTCACACTGATACGACATGATACACTGTACAGGGGCATGTACAGAGGATGACGCACTGTACAGACACCGTACATGACACACTCTCCACAACTCTAAATGATACACTGTATACGACACATGACACACTGTACACGACACATGACACACAGTACAGGGCATGACACAAAGTACAGGGCATGACACACTGTCCACGACACTACAGAGCATGACACATTGTACAGAGCATGACACACAATACAGAGCATGACACACAGTACAGGGAATGACACACTGTACAGAGCATGATACACTGTACAGAGCATTACACACTGTCCACAACTCTACATGATACACTGTACACGACACGACATGACACACAGTACAGGCCATGACACGCAGTAGAGGGCATGACACACTGTACACGACACGACATGACACACTGTACAGGGCATGACATACTGTACAGATCATGACACTGTACACGACACGACATGACACACTACAGGGCATGACACTGTACAGGGCATGACACACAGTAAAGGGCATGACACACAGTACAGAGCATGACACACTGTACAGAGCATGACACACTGTACAGAGCATGACACACAGAACAGAGCATGACACACAGTACAGGGCATGACACACTGTACGCAAAGTGACACATTGTACACGTCACGACATGACACTGTACCGGGCATGACATTGTACAGGGAATGACACTCTGTACACGACATGACACACTGTACAGGGCATGACACTGTTCACGACACGACACACTGTACACGACATGACACACTGTACAGAGCAAGACACACTGTCCACGACACTAGATGACACACTGCACACGATATGAGACATTGTACACGACACAACATGACACACTATACAGGGCATGACACACTACATGACATTACATGACACCCCGTACAGGGCATGACACGACATGACACACTGTACATGACATGACATGACACTGTACACAACACATGACAAATTGTACAGGGCATGACACACTATACACGATATGACATGACACACTGTATACGACATGGCATGACACACTTTACATGACATGAGACACTGTATACGGCATATGACATACAGTACAGGATATGACACACTGTACATGACATGGCACACTGTAGACGACACGACACGACACGACACACTGTACACAACACATGACAAATTGTACAGGGCATGACACACTATACACGATATGACATGACACACTGTATACGACATGGCATGACAAACTTTACATGACATGAGACACTGTATACGGCATATGACATACAGTACAGGACATGACACATTGTACACGACACAACACACTGTACACGAAACGTCACTGTATACGGCATGACACGACACACTGTACACGACATGACACACTGTACACGACAAGACACTGTACACGACATGACATGACACGAAACGCTGTACATGACACGACACACTGTACACGACACAACACACAGTACACGACACAACACACAGTACACTGCATGACAAGACACACTGTTCACGACAGGACACTGTACATGACATGACACACTGTACACGACATGACACGCTGTACATGACACGACACAGTGTACATGCCACGACACTCTGTACATGACATGACGCTGTACACAACACGACGTACTGTACACGACATGACACACTGTACATGACACGACACACTGTACCTGACATGACACACTGTATAAGACATGAGACGACACGCTGTACACGACACAACACACTGTACACGACCCGACACTGTACATGACATGAGACACTGTACACGACATGACACGCTGTACATGACACGACACTGTACATGCCACGACACACTGTACATGACATGACACTGTACACGACACGACACACTGTACACGACATGACACACTGTACACGACATGACACACTGTATATGACATGACATGACACTGTACATGACATGACACACTGTACAGATGACGGCAACACCTAACACAACATAGTTCACTTGAGACATGTACAGAGAACTCACGTGTACAGACAAGAATGTAAACATGAAAAAGTCAAAGACTGTATTTACATTATAACAGTATTAGCAAAAGGCAGTATTCACATATTCAACAGACCGCCCCCGTGGTGTAGTGGTTAGAGTGTCCGCCCGGAGAGTGGAAGGTCGCTGGTTCGATCCCCGACCGCGTCATACCAAAAGACGTTAAAATATGGTACTTGTTGGTCCCTGCCTGGCGCTCGGCATTAATGGGTACAACAAGGACTGGTCGGCTCGGAGTCAGTATAATGTGTCTGAGTGTGGTATTCATGCTTCACTGCGGCATGGTATCTCAGTAAGCTAGCACTATAAAACCAGCTTAAGTCTGGGCTAGTACAAGCAGCCGCACATACACATACACACGCATGCACGTCGTCATATGAGCGAAATATTCTCGAGCACGACGTTAAACCCAATTCCACCTCACCTCACCTCACATATTCAACGGTAAACGGGCAGTATTTAGATACATGCATCCATCAAATTAACTTGGTGTTTGCAACTGACAGCATTGGCAACAACCATGCTGTTATGATTGTGGGGATTTAGAACCAATATTTTGAGGATTTACAGCCTTAAATTGATTTGGTTCTTGGAATGGTTGTTTTCAGAAATGATGCTTGATGACCAGCCATGGGAATTCACTAATTTTAAAATCTACTTTGTGTACAGACAGTTACTGAGGTGCGGTCCTGGCTTACTGCCCGCAGTCCACATACGACAGGTAAGACTAAAAAGGTCTTTGCAAAAAAAAGACAAGAGAGTGGTACATACCAAGCCGAGTCTGGCGATACAACTTGCAAATAACCCACAAGTCAGTATCAGGTACGTCCCCCGCGCCATGACGACAGCCACTGAGCACTGTCCCGGCACAAGCTTCTACATGCACGTGAAACACGTGCTCTCCTTGCTTGTATTATGAATAATCCTGGCACTTGTACATTTCTTCAGTTCACTGTTTTGGTCTGATGCAGACACTGTGTACAATCAGACGTCTTCCCACAATCATGATATTGTTGAGATAACGAGCACCTGCTGTCTAATCCTTGCATTTCCAACATGGCCAGCTTTGAAGGATAATCAAGGATACCATAAACAACTGTCATAAATCACACATCCGGGTCTGTGTTATGCATGGAACGTATGTTCCCGGAGCCTTGCGCACGTGAGACATGCTATTTGGCGACTCGGGTTATGAAAGTCATGGCTCGGGGCAAGTATGCAATTCACAGAGGACCAGCACGAGCATATCTATCAAGCACATCAATACTACTTGGCCATGTTGATTAGCTGGTTTGGATCGAACACTGTCTATGTCAAGTAAATTTGTTTCCATATGTTCGTTTCTATCAGCGAAAGCCTGATAAACAGACGTAGGTAAAATACAAAGAGCAATATTAATTACTTTAGAAAGCTATCGGTAAGTAAATATTTAACTGTCAATTACAATTTACATAAGAAGACATCATTCGTTAACCTTGTGTCTGGGGTTTACAAGTCGGATGTCCCATGTCATTGCTCAGAAAATAGTTGGGCATTTTATTGTGGGCCATGTGGGGCTGAGGATATCTCTATGCGTGGGTTAGTTTGTGTTTTGGGCTTATATTTGTGTATTTATATATATATATGTCTGTGTATTTTGTTGTATATGGGGGGCGGTGGGGTAGCCTAATGGTTAAAGCGTTGGCTCGTCACGCCGAAGACCCGGGTTCGAATCCCCACATGGGTACAATGTGTGAAGCCCATTTCTGGTGTCCCCCCGCCGTGATGTTGCTGGAATATTGCTAAAAGCGGCGTAAAACCAAACTCAGTCAGTTGTTGTATATGAATTAAATGTATTACGTTCATACATTGATAATATATATTTCTCTTTAAACCTACAAATTAAATTGCAAATAGCGTGAGTTGTAAACTAGTAGTTCATAATTTGTGTATAAGTATATTAAGATATTGAGATATTCTATCAGCTTTGAAGCTAATATAATTTCTCTTTTAATGCATGAACTTATGTCCTTTAATTTTATGGCTAGTTTTTCCGGTTGCTTATGTGACGTCATTGTTCACCATTAGTAGGCCATCCTGACTGAGTTATGAGTGCTTTGTAAGCTGCCAGCTCATTGCCACAAGGTGGTAAGTATACATTGTAGTTTGCACTAGTTGATCTTTTCAGTTTAGTTGTAGCTACTGTTCCCTTTCTGTAGTATTCACGTATACTAGGTTAATTATTCCACAAATCCTTACTGATGCAGCTGTTACGTCATCTGATTCAGTCAGATTTAAAACCAAACAAAAGTTCAAATCCTTAAACTGATAACCGATGTTTTTGTAAATGTTTGAGGGAATCATTCCTTGTGGTGAAGGTCTTAATCAGATGAAACCATCAGTTATTACCTTAAGATGAATATCTATTCAGTTTTAACTGATTGTGAAGTTATTAATCACCGGAAGGCGAGGTTGTTAGGAAAATTATTACCTAATGGTGAAGTTGTTTAAGAGTTATAACCTAACAGTGATGAGGTTTTTCGGGTTATTCTTGGTTGTAAAACTGTTAATCAGTTAATGCAAGGGAAGTAATTACTTCTAAATTATAATAAGCTAATACTTGATAGTAATGTTCATGGTCATGTTGTTAATCAGCTTATACTTGATGGTGATGTTGTTAATCAGCCAATACTTGATGGTGATGTTGTTAATCAGCCAATACTTGATGGTCATGTTGTTAATCAGCCAATACCTGATGGTGATGTTGTTAATCAATCAATACCTGATGGTGATGTTGTTAATCAGCCAATACTTGATGGTGATATTGTTAATCAGCCAATACTTGATGGTGATGTTGATGGTCATCCAGTACCTGATGGTCATGTTGTTAATAAGCCAATACTTGATGGTGATGTTGTTAATCAGCCAATACTTGATAGTAATGTTCATGGTCATGTTGTTAATCAGCCAATACTTGATGGTGATGTTGTTAATCAGCCAATACTTGATGGTGATGTTGATGGTCATCCAGTACCTGATGGTCATGTTGTTAATAAGCCAATACTTGATGGTCATGTTGTTAATAAGCCAATACTTGATGGTGACGTTGTGAATCAATCAATACTTGATGGTCATGTTGTTAATCAGTCAATACTTGATGGTCATGTTGTTAATCAATCAATACTTGATGGTGATGTTTTTAATCAGCCAATACTTGATGGTGATGTTGTTAATCAGCCAACACCTGATGGTGCTGTTGGTAGTTAGCCATTACCTGATGGTGCTGTTGGTAGTCAGTCAGTAGTTGATGATGATGTTGTTAATCAACCAATACCTGATGGTGATGTTGGCTTTCAGCCAATACCTGATGGTGATGGTAGTGGTCAGCCAATCAGTGATGGTGATGTTGGTAGTCAGCCAATACTTGGTGGTGATGATGGTGGTCAGCCAATACTTGATTGTGATGTTGGTGGTCAGCCAGTACTTGATTGTGATGTTGGTGGTCAGCCAGTACTTGATTGTGATGTTGGTGGTCAGCCATGTTGGTGGTCACCCAATTAGTGACTTGGTGGTCAGCCAGTACTTGATTGTGATGTTGGTGGTCAGCCAGTACTTGATTGTGATGTTGGTGGTCAGCCACTACTTGATGGTGATGTTGGTGGTCAGCCAGTACTTGATGGTGATGTTGGTGGTCAGCCAGTACTTGGTGGTGATGTTGGTGGTCAGCCAGTACTTGATGGTGATGTTGGTGGTCAGCCAGTACTTGATGGTGATGTTGGTGGTCAGCCAGTCAGCCAGGTGGTCAGCCATATGGTGATGTTGGTGGTCAGCCATGTTGGTGGCCAGCCAGTGATGTTGATGTTGGTGGTCAGCCAGTACTTGATGGTGATGTTGGTGGTCATGTTGATGGTGATGTTGGTGGTCAGCCAGTACTTGATGGTGATGGTGATGTTGGTGGTCAGCCAATACTTGATGGTGATGTTGGTGGTCAGCCAATGTTGGTGATGGTGATGTTGGTGGTCAGCCAATACTGATGATAGTCAGCCAGTACTTGATGGTGATGTTGATTGTGATGGTGGTCAGCCAGTCAGCCAATTTGATGGTGATGTTGGTGGTCAGCCAATACTTGATGGTGATGTTGGTGGTCAGCCAGTACTTGATTGTGGTGATGTTGGTAGTCAGCCAGTACTTGATGTGATGGTGGTCAGCCAGTACTTTGGTGGTGGTGATGTTGGTGGTCAGCCAGTACTTGATGGTGATGTTGGTGGTCAGCCAGTACTTGATGGTGATGTTGGTGGTCAGCCAGTACTTGATGGTGATGTTGGTGGTCAGCCAGTACTTGATGGTGATGTTGGTGGTCAGCCAGTACTTGATGGTGATGTTGGTGGTCAGCCAGTACTTGATGGTGATGTTGGTGGTCAGCCAGTACTTGGTGGTGATGTTGGTAGTCAGCCAGTACTTGATGGTGATGTTGGTGGTCAGCCAGTACTTGATGGTGATGTTGGTGGTCAGCCAGTACTTGATGGTGTGATGTTGGTAGTCAGCCAGTACCAATGATGGTGATGTTGGTGGTCAGCCAGTACTTGATGGTTGATGGTGATGTTGGTAGTCAGCCAGTACTTGATGGTGATGTTGGTGGTCAACCAGTACTTGTTGCCAGTACCCGTACTTGATTGAGCCAGTTGTGATGTTGGTGGTCAGCCAGTACTTGATGGTGATGTTGGTAGTCAGCCACTACTTGATGGTGATGTTGGTAGTCAGCCAGTACTTGATGGTGATGTTGGTCAGTCAGTATTACTGATCTTGGTGGTCAGCCAGTTGGTTGGTGTGTCAGCTACTTGATGGTGATGTTGGTGGTCAGCCAGTACTTGATGGTGACGTTGTTCAGCCAATGATTGATGGTGACGTTGTAGATCAGCCATGACGTGGTGGTGACGTTGGTAGTCAACCAATACTTGATGGCCATGTTTTTAATCAACCAATACTTGATGGTGATGTTGTTAATCAATAAATGCTTGATGGTGACGTTGTTAATCAACAAATGCTTGATGGTGACGTTTTTAATCAGCCAATACGTGGTGGTGACGTTGATGGTCAGCTAATACTTGATGGTGACGTCGATGGTGAGCCAGTAGTTGATGGTGATGTTGGTGGTCAGCCAGTAGTTGATGGTGTTGTTATTAATCAGCCAGTAGTTGATGGTGTTGTTGGTGATGTGTCACCTCCGCCGGCGACGTGTTCGTTGCACATGATACCAACCACAGGTTGGGGTTACTGCAGAAAGTGGAACCTCATCTGACAGATCAATAATCATTATATTTATATATGCTATAAAATATTAGAAAGTGGAGAGGTGAGAGATGAACTTGTAGAATCCTATGGACTGTCGTATTCTGGGCTTTGAAAAATGGGGAAGTAAACGTCAGGGTCTTCCAACTTTTCAGCGTTTCCCGTTTACATTTGAGATGTAAGGGAGGCAACTCTTTTCGTACTAAGAGTACATCCTACGCTGCCCGAAGTTGCATGAAGCATATATATCTCGCCAAACTGAACGTTTCAGGCTAATGGTCCCTGGCTTTTCTACTTACAACAAAGGGTAGGTTACTGCAGTACACTACACTGAAGCGCACGTCATTATATCTCATTCCATTGAAACTATATCAATGGTTCCCCGTTAACATTGTTAGCTTTAATGGCGACTAGGAAGTTGATGGGGGATGAGGCAATGTTAGAGACACTCATCACACATGGCCTTTGTTCTTTGTACTCTTTGAAACACAACATATACATAATGCTAATGTATACACTGGTATGCGCATACGTAATTCAGCTCCAATACCAAATACCACAAGTTACATACCCAAATACCACAAGTTACATACTCAAGCGTAAGGCGTTTCGAACCCTCGTCCTCATAGAGTGCACTTCCGTCAGTAATAAACAGCAAAAAACCGGCTCTCGTCTGAATATGGTTCCTCCAAGAAGCCAGGTTCCACCGATGCCGGTCACGGCACCACCTTAATCTTGCATCCATGTGGGCACGTGTCAACAAAGGTCGACGGATAGGTCTGGCGTAATCCCCTGCTGTTTTCAGTCGAGTTCTAACAGGTGTATGGCAGAGTCGCTGATGTGGAAGACATTGCCGTTTTAACTGTGGACTCGGTGCAAAAGGAAATCGTCAATCAAGTCTAAATAGGGATGCATCTTGTCTAGCTGATGTCTCGATGCAGATCGTTTGCATCGTTTGTTTGGTGATATTTTCTCACTGATCGACTGATTGTTGAGGGGTGGTGACCTAATTGCCTGGCAATTTGTCTCAAAGTCAACCTGACATTAACCATACCTATAACTTGCCATCTTTTGGCCAACGTTAGTTGAATGGGTCCCACAGAGGGGCTTAAGACAATTGTTATGAGAGTGTTGTTGTTTTTAATTTGTAATTTGTAGTATCACACTGATTAAGTGATAGTCATTATGGGTCACAATAATTAAATTTTTGAGTGTGGGTTGTGGCTTGCATCTCGCATCATATATATATATATTCACTGGCAATAGCATTTGTACCGGCACGCCTTTTTGATAGCGCTTCAGAGTTGCCTCCCTTGGCAATCTTCTATATTTCCGGCTCTCGTCATGCTGTGGGGTTTTCCATTACGTTCCGAGAGGATAATGATGGAGCCTAGCTTTGCTAGAATGCTCGAGAACTGTGTAAGACCTATATAAAGTTGTTGAGTTGTGCGACAGGGGTATAACATGGCAGGATTTATACACACCTGCCTGCCATCATCACGTTGATCAACGTTTCAATACCGACCGTGCTTGTCTACTAAACTGCTGTCGTTGTAAACAACCTTCAATCACTATATCTGTTCTCACTGTGAATGTCAAGACTCTGGTGAGTTAATATTTTATATTTGTGACCCAACTTTTTAGATTTGTCATTCAACTGCATTGTACTAGAAATGTTCATTGTCATTCATTGTAGTTTGCTCATTGTTTATTCAATATATTATTGAATAGACTTGTCTGTTACCTTGGTCCGAACCTGTTCACGTGTATCAGAGATATGCTAACGAGGAACACATTCACTAATCAGACTAGTTACACCTTGGTCCGGACATGTTCATATGTATCAGAGATGCTAACGGGGAACACACTCACTGATCAGACTAGTTACACCTTGGTCCGGACATGTTCACATGTATCAGAGATGCTAACGGGGAACACACTCACTGATCAGACTAGTTACACCTTGGTCCGGACATGGTCCGGTCATGTTTACGTGTTTACGTGTATCAGAGATGCTAACAGGGAACACACTCACTGATCAGACTAGTTACACCTTGGTCCGGACATGTTCACATGTATCAGAGATGCTAACGGGGAACACACTCACTGATCAGACTAGTTACACCTTGGTCCGGACATGTTCACATGTATCAGAGATGCTAACGGGGAACACACTCACTGATCAGACTAGTTACACCCTGGTCCGGACATGTTCACATGTATCGGAGATGCTAACGGGGAACACACTCACTGATCAGACTAGTTACACCTTGGTCCGGACATGTTCACATGTATCAGAGATGCTAACGGGGAACACACTCACTGATCAGACTAGTTACACCTTGGTCCGGACATGTTCACATGTATCAGAAATGCTAACGGGGAACACACTCACTGATCAGACTAGTTACACCTTGATCCGGACATGTTCACATGTATCAGAGATGCTAACAGGGAACACACTCACTGATCAGACTAGTTACACCTTGGTCCGGACAATTTTGTTTTGAATGAATTAATTGCTCACTCTGCTTGTGTTTTGTCACTTCAACCAGGCACAGGATACAGTTATTGGTTTGTACCGCGGCATTATTTACAACCTATTTGATGTGGACACACCATCAAGTAATGATCTCTCCAACTGACACAGTTCCTGTTACATTCCGATCTCGTATGGTTGAATAATATACTCCCTCTAATCCGATATCCCTCTAACCCGAATTCCGACGCTCAAATCCGGTCCCAAAACATGTTTTAGTGCAAATTGACTCTCTCTAAACCGACATTGTAATTTCACAAGAGATTGCATCAGCAAAAACATTGTGTGTATTTAGCAATCAACTCGCTTGTACGAGAGATGACCTGCCAAGGCGTAATAGGATTAACTGTTAATTACTTGCTTAGTACTAACCAACTTCTAAAGTGCCAATCAAACAGATAATTGTAATATTACTTGTTCGATGGATTCATAGATTGGTGAAAACACATGATAAGTGTGTGTTATGGTTTCTAAAAACTCCCTCTAAACCGACATCCCTCTAAACCGACATTTTTTCACCGGTCCTGAGCGATGTTGGTTTAGAGGGAGTCCACTGTTTATAAAATTCATCAGAAAGAAGTTTACATACTATTTTTCACCTGTTTTGCAAAAGCTATATATTTGTGGTGACTGAAATGTATTCACCTATACTTGGGTATATTTTTAACTAAACGAATTGTACTATAATTCATGACACATTATATGGAAATGTGTTCCAGATTAATCATCATACCATCCTACGTTTTGGTTAATATACGAGTTAAATTTGAAAGGTGACTGAGCTAGGTCCAAAACTGTTGAAACTCTCAGGAGTCATGCAAACAATGAATTCAAATTTGATGATTTTCAATGACAAAACTGCTAAACCTCAGGGGAATAATATCTTAATTCACAGACGTCACTACTGCCGCTCTTCGGCTAGACGTGTGTGGTATTGAGAGCAAACATACCCGCTTAAAGGGAGATGTCAAGGGTTTTGACAGGTACCTTTTAATAACCATATACTGCAAAATATCAAACACTTCGAATATATGTATAATATAAGTTAAAAAAAACTTCGTTGTCAACGGATGATTCGAACATGTAAGTCCTGCCTTATGGGCTGTCGAGGGTGTATGAAATGGACAAGTGGTTACCTCCCTTGAACCGTTGTGGCCAGGAAGTGCCGGGTAGCGTTGAATGCGGTCGCAGCTTTAGATTGATCCCATATTTCCACAGACATTGTCGTAACGCTAAGGTTGTATCGTACAAACAAAGCACCCAGGGCAATAGTAGACATATCCAGTTCAGATCTGGTCCATGTGTTTTCAGCTTGGTAGGTCATGTTTCATAACTAATCAGCTTCTCATGGTTTTGTTCATGGCTGATGGGAAATGCAGGTTTAGATGCTGACCATGTTGCATGTCAGCCTGTTGATGTGCCGGCAACCCGAGCGACGTGTCCACCACATCGGAACACTGACCGAGGCTTTGATTTCACTACACAATGCCTTGTAGAAAGAGGTCAAATTTAGTGGATTATATTTGGGCGGATTATATTTCAGTGAAGTAGAAATTCTAATGCTTGTTTTGGTTTGTTGTATTTATTTATATTTGACCAATTTCTAAATGACGTTGTGTATTCATAGCTCTCGGCCGAGGGAGCCGTGCCAATTTACACGTCAGAGGGGTACACAAAGTCCGTTATCTGGACTACCAGTTGTCCCACTTCCATTTTTTGTGGAAGCTGCGGTGGCTGAGTGGGTTAGATGGCTGACTTTGTGTGCTGGCGATTAGATGCCTGACTCTGAGAGTGTGGGTTCGAACCCGGATGGGACTCAGTCCCAAACGAACAGGAATCTGTGCTTTACTGAGAAAGAGTAATCCCAAATATAACACGACTTACATGTATAAATGCTAGTCAGTTGTTCACCTGAATACATCCGGGAACGTATGGTACAAGTCAAAATAAGGGATGGATCGGACATAATTTTTGTCACTGAGGCATCAGATTTTGAAATGTCCTGCACGTGTCCACCATGAAAAATTTTGAAAGCATAACTGAGGCCTTGCATGATGAAATCTTGACAGAACATGCACCGTATGACGCTCTTTGAAATCTTGGCAAAACAGTTGTGAAATGTAAGCACCAAAGGTACAAGATGTTGGAATATTGTTCAAAATGAAATCAAAGTTGACTATTGGAAAGTTGAAATCATACGTTATCCACCTAGATTTAGTGGTAGATGATGTCCTGCGGTTTTTTCTGCAGTTATTATCACACATACACGAAGGCACACACGCACGCACACACGCACACACGCACATACGCACGCATGGATTATGATCACTCCATTCACATCGAGTATTAATTCCGTGCAAACACGACAATTTCGTGAAAGTTGGAAGTTGGAATAAAACAGACCATTGTGGCACGAGCTGTTAACGTTTGGCACGCAGTAATTAACAGATTATGATCACGACATCAACAGACAAACAACGTTGGCGCACAAGATCGTTTCATCAGTGCCAGATTGGAGATGGGCTACACAGAGCTACAGGTATTAGAGTGAGTGAACAGGCGATTTGTACTCGGCTACACAGATGGAACCTGCATGTCCTTTACAGTGAGTGAGTGAGTTTAGTTTTACGCCGCTATTCCAGCAATATCACGCAGGGGGACACCAGAAATGGGCTTCACACATTGTACCCATGTGGGGAATCGAACCCGGGTCTTCGGTGTGACGAGCCAACGCTTTAACCACTAGGCTACCCCACCGCCCTTTGTCCTTTACAGCCGCAGCGGAGTGGGACAGAACGATAGTTCTGGAGGTGGCTTAATAATTGTGTGGGGTGGGATCTCCGTTGCCCTGCAGAACATCTTTAAATGCACTTCACAGAAGTGTCACTGGACAGTACTACCGTGACAACATCCTGGAGACATACGTGCGCCGACATGGATGTGTTTCAGGATGACAACACAAGAACACACAGGGCACGTGTTGCTGCTGGGCGCCACCAACACAAGAACACACAGGGCACGTGTTGCTGCTGGGCGCCACCAACACAAGAACACACAGGGCACGTGTTGCTGCTGGGCGCCACCAACACAAGAACACACAGGGCACGTGTTGCTGCTGGGCGCCACCAACACAAGAACACACAGGGCACGTGCTTGCTGCCAACACAAGAACACATAGGGCACGTGTTGCGCCACCAACACAAGAACACACAGGGCACGTAAGTTGCTGCTGGGCGCACCACACAAGAACACACAGGGCACGTGTTGCTGCCGGGCGCCAAGAACACACAGGGCACGTGTTGCTGCTGAACACACAGGCGCCACCAACACAAGAACACAGAGGGCGCGTGTTGCTGCTGGGCGCCACCATCAGGAGTTGCTGCTGGGCGCCACTGACACAAGAACACAGGGCACGTGTTGCTGCTGGGCGCCACCAACAGGAGAACACACACAGGGCACGTTGCTTGCTGCACAAGAACACACAGGGCACGTGGGCTGGGCGCCACCAACACAAGAACACACAGGGCACGTGTTGCTGCTGGGCGCCACCAACACAAGAACACACAGGGCACGTGGAAGCGCTGGGCACCAACACAAGAACACACAGGGCACGTGTTGCTGCTGGGCGCCACCAACACAAGAACACACAGGGCACGTGTTGCTGCTGGGCGCCACCAACACAAGAACAGGGCAGAACACACACAGGGCACGTGTTGCTGCTGGGCGCCACCAACACAAGAACACACAGGGCACGTGTTGCTGCTGGGCGCCACCACACCACAATACTCACCTTACTAACTCACACCTTAATACTCGTGTTGCTGCTGGGCACCACCATCTCACACACCTTAATACTCACCTGTTGCTACTCGCACACCTTAATACTCACCTTACTCACTCACACACCTTAATACTCACCTTACTTACTACTCACACCTTAATACTCACCTCACTTACTACTCGCACACACATACTCACCTTACTTAATTACTCACCTTACTGCTCAGGACTATTAATACTCACCTTACTGTTTAAAAACCTTAGATGAAACATTAATTGCATTTCACCAAAACTTCTCTGCTGCTTTGTATTTCTTTTTCTCATTACAATTAATGCTCATCATACTACTCACACACCTTAATACTCACCTTACTACTCACACACCTTAATACTCACCTTACTACTCACACACCTTAATACTCACCTTACTACTCACACACCTTAATACTCACCTTACTACTCACACACCTTAATACTCACCTTACTCACACACCTTACTACCACACCTTAATACTCACCTTACTACTCACCTTAATACTCACACCCTTACTACTCACACACTTACCTTACTACTCACACACCTTAATACTCACACTGCTCAGGATATCTAGTTTAAAAGAGATGAAACATTAATTGCATTTCACCAAAACTTCTCTGCTGCTTTGTATTTCTTTTTCTAATTACAATAAATGCTCATCATACTACTCACACACCTTAATACTCACCTTAATACTCACACACCTTAATACTCACCTTACTACTCACACACCTTAATACTCACCTTACTACTTACACACCTTAATACTCACCTTACTACTCACACACCTTACTACTCACCTTAATACTCACACACCTTACTACTCACCTTAATACTCACACACCTTACTACTCACCTTACTACTCATTCACACCTTACTACTCACCTTAATACTCACACTGCTCAGGATATCTAGTTTAAAAAGAGATGAAACATTAATTGCATTTCACCAAAACTTCTCTGCTGCTTTGTTATTTTCTTTTTCTAATTACAATAAATGCTCATCATACTACTCACACACCTTAATGCTCTGCTCAGTATACATAGTGTTTGCACTTTACCAAAGCTGGATAAAGCATATATAAGGCTGATATTCCTTTTGGACTCTATCAGTGTGTTATATTATATGCGGTTCAATACAATAATACACATTTTTTTAATATTATGTTGTATTATTATGGTGGGCAAAATATTAATATTGTGGGCAAAAATTCGTCACCTGTAAATAATGTGGTAGGCAGAGTTTGTGTGGACCAAGTTCCGTCCACTAACTGGGCTACACCCATATTCCTTCAGCATTTTACAGATATTTCTTCTCGCGTTTAATGTATTGAGTAATCCATTTCCTTCAAATACATTCATTCACCAGATGTAATTATAGAAGCGCTTTTTCACTCATCATAAAATCCTAATGTGTGCCTTCAACACTGGAAGGAGAGCCCTGTGTTTGAATGGCGCGGATTTCAAAATTTATGACGAGCTTTATTATCTGATCAGTCGTTATGGCAACCAGCGAAAAGAACGATAAGGCGGACAATAATTGTAACAATACTAAAAATTTAGCTATCATTCGAAAACAAAGAAGGATGTTAATTTACAGGTCGAGTGTAATGGTTTGTACGCCCGTATTTAGCTGCAGTCTCTTTGAGTGGGGTCGTTTGGTCATAATTGAGGCAATCTTGCCTGCGTATAAAAGCATCAGATCAGTCACTCTCTTTTCCTCATGTTTGCGATGACATAAACATTGATTAAGCAATACTTCAAAGAAGCCATCGGTCTATATTTCGCGGTCGTAAAATTGGTCTTAAAAAGCAAATGGGTGTACCATCAACAGAATTTCTTTCTCACAGCGTTTTATTACAATTCTCATTGTGGCCATGGAGGAAGGAATCAAACAGCCCCGAGAACATGTCTAGATTCTATCTATGAGGTGATGAGAAATACTGTAGTTTCATTTTAACGTTTTATAAGAACGTGGATTGAGGTTGGTGGGTTTGAAGTAGCTCCGATCACGTCGGTCATGACGGGAGTGTTCACACATGTATATTCCTTGCCTCGCCCACTGCTGTCTGTTATGCAGTTAGGATTCTTCCGGACAACAGTACGGCGATATAAATGTATAGATGCATTTGACAAAATCAGAATGTCTGACAATGTGGGGAATCGAACACGTGTTTTCGGCGTTATGAGCGAACGCTTTAACCACTAGGCTACCCCACCGCCCCTACTAAAGGATCATCTCCTGCCTCTTTACTACGCCTCTATACTTTACAATGGCCGTCGGTAGCGACTTTCATCTGACCACTGAACCCTACACCATGTCCTCAAGGTGCTGTCTGCTCGGAGCCTGCAGCAGACCTTCTGGCTGTGCCTGTCGGATGGGGAAGGGGCGTCAGACCTTCCCCGAAGATCTAGCAGCCCGCAGCCTCCTTCTGATGGCACTGGTGGAGCCTCTACAATTCCTAGCGCAGTTTTCCGGGATAACTGCTGGCCAGATGAGCTGGGACTCGGCCATCGCGGTCATTGGTCTTCCTCGATTGTCCAGATCTTGGACGATCCTTTATTTCACAGGTGGCCATGTGCTATTTCACCGGTAGCGTCATGCTTGTCAACAATTTGCCATCGTGTATTTTCTGAATGCCTACTTCTTGCCACCTCAGGAAGGTTATTTTTTAGTACTGTCGCCTTTTAAATCGGAATGATCAGTATGCACTGTTTGGGTATGATCGAACATTTGGACCAAATTATTCAAAGGGCTTTGGATTCAGGTGATACGTAATTAAGGCTCATGAGCACACTACAATCTTCAGCGAACAACGGACACCTCTGATTCGCATACTCTATTACCAGATACATTATTTACCTTGAGCAAGTTTTCCAGAGCATTTTGAGATACGTTCCATAAATACTACAGCTTAGGCATGAGTACCGTCTCCTATCGTTACACCAACAATTACAGAGCGTTTCAGTCTCAATAACATCACCACGCTGCAGTTTCAACACACAGTTCTATTATTTTAACCATGGCATGCTTTATTGCCACATAAACTGACGCCTGGCTTTCTTGTCCTCATCAGTGTCCAGACTGGCCGGTGGCTCCATAGCAACAGAAATATGAGACAGATCTGTTTATTGCTGGGTTACACTGGGGATGGACGTACGATGGCGACTGTGGCAGGTGAGGAGGAGGAACCTTGTCGTGGGAGAAACACTATCAGAATATAAGTATATTTCTTCACCGAAAATAACAGTGATGTGTCAGGAACATGTGTATGGAGACATTGAAGAACAGTGGCATGCAGTGGCAAACAGTGGCAAACAGGAACATTCACACACAGATATACCAACACACAACTGTACACCCTTCACAGGCTCGAGTTCACTTCTGTACACAAATATACCAACACGCAACAATAACCCCTTCACAGACTCGAGTTCACTTCTGTACACATATATACCAACACACAACTATACCCCCTTCATAGACTCGAGTTCACTTCTGTACACAGATATACCAACACACAACAATAACCCCTTCACAGACCCGAGTTCACTTCTGTACACAGATATACCAACACACAGCTACAACCCTTTCGCAGACTCGAGTTCACTTCTGTACACAGATATACCAACACACAACTAGAACCCCTTCACAGACTCGAGTTCACTTCTGTACACAGATATACCAACACACAGCTACAACCCTTTCGCAGACTCGAGTTCACTTCTGTACACAGATATACCAACACACAGCTACAACCTCTTCACTTCTGTACACAGACTCGAGTTCACTTCTGTACACAGATATACCAACACACAGACTAGAGTTCACTTCTGTACACAGATATACCAACACACAGCTACAACCCTTTCGCAGACTCGAGTTCACTTCTGTACACAGATATACCAACACACTTCTGTACACTATACCAACCCTTCCCTTCAGACTCGAGTTCACTTCTGTACACAGATATACCAACACACAGCTACAACCCCTTCACAGACTCGAGTTCACTTCTGTACACAGATATACCAACACACAACTAGAACCCTTCACAGACTCGAGTTCACTTCTGTACACAGATATACCAACACACAACTAGAACCCACACAACTAGAACTTCACAGACTCGAGTTCACTTCTGTACACAGATATACCAACACACAACTAGAACCCTTCAGAGACTCGAGTTCACTTCTGTACACAGATATAACACACAATTAGAACCCCTTCATAGACTCGAGTTCACTTCTGTACACAGATATACCAACACGCAACTATACCCCTTCATAGACTCGAGTTCACTTCTGTACACAGATATACCAACACACAACTAGAACCCCTTCACAGACTCGAGTTCACTTCTGTACACAGATAAACTAACACACAACTAGAACCCCTTCATAGACTCGAGTTCACTTCTGTACACAGATATACCAACACACAACTAGAACTCACTCTTACACTATTTCCATGCTCACGCATGCAGGTGCTCAATGTCACTCTTACAGTGTTTACATACTCGCCTTACTCGCCTTTTTTCCTATTAATAAATGGATCTGACATGGAACTACATAATCAACTTATAGAGTAATTTCTATTTGATTTCTGCTGACTCAGGAAGACACTGTTAGCGACGTTTGTTGGTTAATGTTTACTGTACGTTTACCTGTGGATGTTTACTGTACGTGTACCTGCGAATGTTTACTGTACATGTACCTGTGAATGTTTACTGTGAATGTTTACTGTACGTGTACCTGTGAATTTTTACTGTACGTGTACCTGTGAATGTTTACTGTACATGTACCTGCGAATGCTTACCGTGAATTTTTACTGTACGTGTACCTGTGAATGTTTCCTGTACGTGTACCTGTGAATGTTTACCGTGAATGTTTACTGTACGTGTACCTGTACCTGTGAATGTTTACTGTGAATGTTTACTGTACGTGTACCTGTGCATGTTTTAGTGCACCATGTAATGAAACATGCACGACAATGAAATCTCCACTTCAAACATTATGATCTACTGTGCGTACATGAGGAATGTACTCTACGTACATGAGAATGTACTCTACGTTCATGAGGAATGTACTCTACTTACATGAGGAATGTACTCTCCGTACATGAGTATGTACTCTACGTACATGAGGAATGTTATCTACGTTGATGAGAATGTACTCTACGTACATGAGGATGTACTCTACGTACAGGAATAATGTACTCTGTGTACATGAGGAATGTACTCTCCGTACATGAGGATGTACCTATGTACATGAGGAATGTACTCTACGTACATGGGGAATGTACTCTACGTACATGAGGAATGTACTCTCCGTACATGAGGATGTGCTCTACGTACATGAGGAATGTACTCTACGTACATTAGGAATGTACTCTACGTACATGAGGAATTTACTCTCTGTACATAAAGGATGTCATCTACGTACATGAGGAATGCACTCAACGTAAATGAGGAATGTACTCTACGTTCATGAGGAGTGTACTCTACGTACATGAGGAATGTACTCTCCGTTCATGAGGAACGTACTCTACGTACATTAGGAATGTACTCTACGTACATGACGAATGTACTCCCCGTACATGAGGAATGCGTTCCGTGTGGCACAGGTGGCGTTAGCACCTCCGAATAAAAAAAAATAATATTTAGAGTAGGCTTTGATCCGGTTTCGAGGAAATCGACACAGGGTGAAAAACAGCCGTCAAAGGAAACAGGCAATAAAAATATTTGCAGAACAATTTACTTACACGTCAAAAAAGTGGCTGCGATGAGTCCCATACGGAGACTGAAGTCACTATAAATACTGCCAGCTTGTCCCTGGTCTGCCCATCTGGACGCCATCGCTCCACGGCAGCGCCATAATGGCCACTGTTGTTGCATGGAGTATATACAGCAAGTACGTCCTTTGTCGTTAGAACGAGTCAAATATACCCACGCACTGGAAGAAGATGGAGGTTGTACATGTACACAACATGCATGGTTGCTGAAATGTTTGCAAATTGGCATTGCGTTTAATCAGATGGTTTCGGATCCGCAGACAAAACATTAAAACTAAAATAATGTCATTGCTTTCTTCTTGCATTTTTTACCAATGCCAGTCGTACTTGGATGAAGGACAAAATAGGGGTGCATGCAGCCCTTGTATATTTATCTACCTGATATCTGTGTAGATCATTGACCATACTTTACATTTCTAGCACCATCTCCCACCGAAATGTGTCAAAGAGCTTTATGACGGTTATTGACGTAAACTATACTTATCGATGTTACCTAAATCTAACAGTCACACCTGTCTGATCACTCAGTAAATTGTGTTGTAAGGGTACATTCCTCAGACAATTGTATTGTAAGGGAACATTACTCACGCCTGTCTGATCACTCACTAAATTGTATTGTAAGGGCACAATCCTCACACCTGTCTGATCACTCACTAAATTGTATTGTAAGGGCACAATCCTCACACCTGTCTGATCACTCAGTAAATTGTGTTGTAAGGGTACATTCCTCACACTTGTCTGATCACTCACTAAATTGTATTGTAAGGGTACATTCCTCACACCTGTCTGATCACTCAGTAAATTGTATTGTAAGGGTTCATTCCTCACACCTGTCTGATCACTCACTAAATTGTGTTGTAAGGGTACATTCCTCACACCTGTCTGATCACTCAGTAAATTGTGTTGTAAGGGTACATTCCTCACACCTGTCTGATCACTCAGTAAATTGTATTGTAAGGGTACATTCCTCACACCTGTCTGATCACTCAGTAAATTGTATTGTAAGGGTACATTCTTCATGCCTGTCTGATCACTCACTAAATTGTATTGTAAGGGTACATTCCTCACACTTGTCTGATCACTCACTAAATTGTGTTGTAAGGGAACATTCGTCACGCCTGTCTGATCACTCAGTAAATTGTATTGTAAGGGTACATTCCTCACGCCTGTCTGATCACTCAGTTGATTGTGTTGTAAGGGCACATTCCTCACGCATGTGTGATCACTCAGACAATTGTGTTGTAAGGGTACATTCCTCACACCTGTCTGATCACTCAGTAAATTGTGTTGTAAGGGTACATTCCTCACACCTGTCCGATCACTCAGAAAATTGTGTTGTAAGGGTACATTCCTCACGCCTGTCTGATCACTCAGTAAATTGTATTGTAAGGGTACATTCCTCACACCTGTCTGATCACACAGTGAATTGTATTGTAAGGGTACATTCCTCACACCTGTCTGATCACTCACTAAATTGTATTGTAAGGGTACATTCCTCACACCTGTCTGATCACTCAGAAAATTGTGTTGTAAGGGTACATTCCTCACACCTGTCTGATCACTCACTAAATTGTGTTGAAAGGGTACATTCCTCACACCTGTCTGATCACTCACTAAATTGTGTTGTAAGGGTACATTCCTCACACCTGTCTGATCACTCAGTTGATTGTGTTGTAAGGGTACATTCCTCACGCCTGTCTGATCACTCAGTAAATTGTATTGTAAGGGTACATTCCTCACACCTGTCTGATCACTCAGTAAATTGTGTTGTAAGGGTACATTCCTCACACCTGTCTGATCACTCAGTAAATTGTGTTGTAAGGGTACATTCCTCACACCTGTCTGATCACTCAGTAAATTGTATTGTAAGGGTTCATTCCTCACGCCTGTCTGATCACTCAGTTGATTGTGTTGTAAGGGTACATTCCTCACACCTGTCTGATCACTCACTAAATTGTGTTGTAAGGGTACATTCCTCACACCTGTCTGATCACTCAGTAAATTGTGTTGTAAGGGTACATTCCTCACACCTGTCTGATCACTCAGTAAATTGTGTTGTAAGGGTACATTCCTCACACCTGTCTGATCACTCAGTAAATTGTGTTGTAAGGGTACATTCCTCACACCTGTCTGATCACTCAGTAAATTGTGTTGTAAGGGTACATTCCTCACACCTGTCTGATCACTCAGTAAATTGTGTTGTAAGGGTACATTCCTCACACCTGTCTGATCACTCACTAAATTGTGTTGTAAGGGTACATTCCTCACACCTGTCTGATCACTCAGTAAATTGTGTTGTAAGGGTACATTCCTCACACCTGTCTGATCACTCAGTAAATTGTGTTGTAAGGGTACATTCCTCACACCTGTCTGATCACTCAGTTGATTGTGTTGTAAGGGCACATTCCTCACACCTGTCTGATCACTCAGTAAATTGTGTTGTAAGGGTACATTCCTCACACCTGTCTGATCACTCAGTTGATTGTGTTGTAAGGGTACATTCCTCACACCTGTCTGATCACTCAGTAAATTGTGTTGTAAGGGTACATTCCTCACACCTGTCTGATCACTCAGTTGATTGTGTTGTAAGGGATGATTCCTCACGCCTGTCTGATCACTCAGTAAATTGTGTTGTAAGGGCACATTCCTCACACCTGTCTGATCACTCAGTAAATTGTGTTGTAAGGGTACATTCCTCACACCTGTCTGATCACTCAGTAAATTGTGTTGTAAGGGTACATTCCTCACACCTGTCTGATCACTCAGTAAATTGTGTTGTAAGGGTACATTCCTCACACCTGTCTGATCACTCAGTAAATTGTGTTGTAAGGGTACATTCCTCACACCTGTCTGATCACTCAGTAAATTGTATTGTAAGGGTACATTCCTCACACCTGTCTGATCACTCAGTAAATTGTATTGTAAGGGTACATTCCTCACACCTGTCTGATCACTCAGTAAATTGTATTGTAAGGGTACATTCCTCACACCTGTCTGATCACTCAGTTGATTGTGTTGTAAGGGTACATTCCTCACACCTGTCTGATCACTCAGTAAATTGTGTTGTAAGGGTACATTCCTCACACCTGTCTGATCACTCACTAAATTGTGTTGAAAGGGTACATTCCTCACACCTGTCTGATCACTCAGTAAATTGTGTTGTAAGGGCACATTCCTCACACCTGTCTGATCACTCAGTAAATTGTATTGTAAGGGTACATTCCTCACACCTGTCTGATCACTCAGTAAATTGTATTGTAAGGGTACATTCCTCACACCTGTCTGATCACTCAGTTGATTGTGTTGTAAGGGTACATTCCTCACACCTGTCTGATCACTCAGTAAATTGTATTGTAAGGGTACATTCCTCACACCTGTCTGATCACTCAGTAAATTGTATTGTAAGGGTACATTATTCACGCCTGTCTGATTATTCAGTACCCTGTGTTGTAAGGGTACATTCCTTCCAGTTATCTGTCTTGCCTACTCCTAACAATGATTTACAAAACTGAAGTTGTACTTTTTCTGGAAGCAGTGTGTCAATATTTATTAACATTGTAAAACCTACACCCCAAACGCCACAATTGTATAACATTATTGGTTCTATGAGGGTTTTAAACAGTTTTATTGCTAGTTTTACTGGAATATCATCATGAAAGACCGATGCTTTTAATCTATGATAAGCACCTGTGGCGTTTTTAGTGAGTGCTTTAATACAACTTTTGAACTTTCCATTTTCCTGTAGGTGTATTTCAAGATATGTGTACCTGTCAGCTGTAGCTATCGTTTTTCCTTGTGCTGACCATTTACAGTGTTTGTTGCATTTATTGTTCTTTCCGAAGATAAATATTTTGGATTTATCATGGTTAATTTGTAGATTATTTATGGCGCAAAACCGTGATACATTGTTCTATGGCATTTGCAATTTAAGGGGTGAATCTGATGATAACAAAAGATCATCAGCAAATAATAAATGACGCAATTGAAAATTATTCAGTTTTTGTTCTAGTATTTCTGGTTGTAGATATTTATGTTTATCATTTATAAATAAGTTAAAGAGTGTTGGTGATAATGTATACTAGACGCCAAAAGAAACGTTACGCTCCTACCTTTATGAATTACTGAAAACTATCAAAGATATTTTAGAAGGTTTCGTTTACAAAGCTTAACAGCACAGCTTTATGCAAATCACGAAAACAATTCTCAAATGCATTCATATTTGGGTGAAATGCATCTGTTTCAGAAGAGTTAAATTGTCCTATATTCGTCCATGCCAAAATAAACCAATAATAGTGATTTTGATTTCCAAAAGAACGATTGAAAAAATAATCTGCTTTGGGACAATGATAAACCATTTAAAGTCATCATTTTTCAAGTATTAAAACACGAAACAACTGTTGTAGAGTGTGTAAAATTGTAAAATAATCATTTCTATGATTTCAATCTTTTAAAACATTTTCTGCTGATTTGCATTAGTGAAAACAAGCAAAACGTGTCTTTGATATTGTGAAAAAATGTTTAGGAACATCTACAATTATCTCTGTTAACATTTTTGCTTGCAAAGTAACATTTTTCCATTTCCATTTTACACATAGCAATATCAATCGCCAAAACGCAGCAATATTCAAACAGTATTTACATCCATTTCACATGCAGAATGGTTCTATAGGGTATAAAGAGAGCCTAGAAGACATAATATGATACACAAGCATGAGAAATATGCCACGATTAACAGCTGAAGAGAGAGAAAGAGCCATTGGGATGGTGCAGATGGGGTCGACATACAATGCTGTTGCCAACGCCCACGGATGCCACCCTATCACGGTTATAAGACTTATTCAGTGCTACAGACAGACTGGGATCACCGTAGACAGACCAAGAAGTGGATGTCCACGCATCACAACACCAGCTGAAGATATGTACCTCCGTCATTCAGGAAGGAGGGTAACGTTTCTTTTGGCGTTTAGTGTACATCCTTGTCGGTCACCAGTGTTTGAAGCAAATGGTATACACAACCCTTGTGATGATTTTAGCTGATGTTTCACATTTGAGTACTGGGAGCATATGGACTGTAACAGGTTACCATTAATTCCATGCATATTTAGTTTGTTGAGCAACAGATTTCTGTCGACTGTTTCGAAGGTGTTTTTGAAATCGATGAAACAAGTATAGATATTCTTCCGCTTACGTTTAAGGTATATTCCTCGCACCTGTCTGATCACTCATTGAATTTATTGTAAGGGTACATTCCCAATACGTCCGTTTAACCACTCACAGCCGTAGGACACATAGCCGCATGCACGCACGCACACTACATGGCACACAGATATACACTCTACATACACTTAGACAGACAGCAGACACAGGCACACCATTAGACATACAACGACGCACTGTGACAACTATCATATATATCTATTACTACAAGGACATCAGACACAGGCACACCACCCGACATACAACGACGCACTGTGACAACTATCTACTATATCTATTACTACAAGGACATCATACACAGGCACACCATCCGACATACAACGACGCACTGTGACAACTATCTACTATATCTACTACTACAAGGACATCAGACACAGGCACACCATCCGACATACAACGACGCACTGTGACAACTATCTACTATATCTACTACTACAAGGACATCGGACACAGGCACACCATCCGACATACAACGACGCACTGTGACAACTATCTACTATATCTACTACTACAAGGACATCAGACATAGGCACACCATCCGACATACAACGACGCATTGTGACAACTATCTACTATATCTACTACTACAAGGACATCAGACATAGGCACACCATCCGGCATATAACGACGCACTGTGACAACTATCTACTATATCTACTACTACAAGGACATCAGACACAGCAACACCATCCGACATACAACGACGCACTGTGACAACTATCTACTATATCTACTACTACAAGGACATCGGACACAGGCACACCATCCGACATACAACGACGCACTGTGACAACTATCTACTATATCTACTACTACAAGGACATCAGACACAGCAACACCATCCGACATACAACGACGCACTGTGACAACTATCTACTATATCTACTACTACAAGGACATCAGACACAGCAACACCATCCGACATACAACGACGCACTGTGACAACTATCTACTATATCTACTACAAGGATATCAGACACAGGCACACCATCCGACATACAACGACGCACTGTGACAACTATCTACTATATCTACTACTACAAGGACATCAGACACAGGCACACCATCCGACATACAACGACGCACTGTGACAACTATCTACTATATCTACTACTACAAGGACATCAGACACAGCAACACCATCCGACATACAACGACGCACTGTGACAACTATCTACTATATCTACTACTACAAGGACATCAGACACAGCAACACCATCCGACATACAACGACGCACTGTGACAACTATCTACTATATCTACTACTACAAGGACATCATACACAGGCACACCATCCGACATACAACGACGCACTGTGACAACTATCTACTATATCTACTACTACAAGGACATCAGACACAGGCACACCATCCGACATACAACGACGCACTGTGACAACTATCTACTATATCTACTACTACAAGGACATCAGACACAGGCACACCATCCGACATACAACGACGCACTGTGACAACTATCTACTATATCTACTACTACAAGGACATCATACATAGGCACACCAACCGACATATAACGACGCACTGTGACAACTATCTACTATATCTACTACTACAAGGATATCAGACACAGGCACACAGTCCGACATACAACGACGCACTGTGACAACTATCTACTATATCTACTACTACAAGGACATCAGACACAGGCACACCATCCGACATACAACGACGCACTATGACAACTATCTACTATATCTACTACTACAAGGACATCAGACACAGCAACACCACCCGACATACAACAACGCACTGTGACAACCACCCGACATCACAACAACCATCCGCACAACGACGCACTGTGACAACTATCTACTATATCTACTACTACAAGGACATCAGACACAGGCACACCATCCAACGTACAACGACGCACTGTGACAACTATCTACTATATCTACTACTACAGGGACATCAGACACAGCAACACCATCCGACATACAACGACGCACTGTGACAACTATCTACTATAACTACTATTACAAGGACATCGGAGACAGGCACATCATTCACCATACAACGACGCACTGTGACAACTATTTGCTATATCTACTACTACAAGGACATCAGACACAGGCACACCATCCGACATACAACGACGCACCGTGACAACTATCTACTACATTTATATCTACTGCTACAAGGACATCAGACACAGGCACACCATTCAACATACAACTACGCACTGTGACAACTATCTATATATCTACTACTACAAGGACATCATACACAGGCACACCATCCGACATACAACAACGCACTGTGACAACTATCTACTATATCTACTACTACAAGGACATCAGACACAGGCACACCATCCGACATACAACGACGTACTGTGATAACTATCTACTATATCTACTACTACAAGGACATCATACACAGGCACACCATTCAACGTACAACGACGCACTGTGACAACTATCTACTATATCTACTACTACAAGGACATCAGACACAGCAACACCATCCGACATACAACGACGCACTGTGACAACTATCTACTATATCTACTACTACAAGGACATCGGACACAAGCACACCATTCAACGTACAACGACGCACTGTGACAACTATCTACTATATCTACTACTACAAGGACATCAGACACAGCAACACCATCCGACATACAACGACGCACTGTGACAACTATCTAGTATATCTACTACTACAAGGACATCAGACACAGCAACACCATTCAACATACAACGACGCACTGTGACAACTATCTACTATATCTACTACTACAAGGACATCAGACATAGGCACACCATCCGACATACAACGACGCACTGTGACAACTATCTACTATATCTACTACTACAAGGACATCAGACACAGGCACACCATCCGACATACAACGACGCACTGTGACAGCTATCTACTATATCTACTACTACAAGGACATCAGACACAGGCACACCATCCGACATACAACGACGCACTGTGACAACTATCTACTATATCTACTACTACAAGGACATCAGACACAGGCACACCATCCGACATACAACGACGCACTGTGACAGCTATCTACTATATCTACTACTACAAGGACATCAGACACAGGCACACTATCCAACATACAAAGACGCACTGTGACAACTATCTACTATATCAACCACTACAAGGACATCGGACACAGGCACACCATTCAACATACAACAACGCACTGTGACAACTATCTACTATATCTACTACTACAAGGACATCAGACACAGGCATACCATCCGACATACAACGACGCACTGTGACAACTATCTACTATATCTACTACTACAAGGACATCATACACAGGCACACCATCCGACATACAACGACGCACTGTGACAACTATCTACTATATCTACTACTACAAGGACATCAGACACAGGCACACCATCCAACATACAACGACGCACTGTGACAACTATCTACTATATCTACTACTACAAGGACATCAGACACAACTTCACCCACAAACGTACTACATGTTCATCCTGCATAGACGGACAAATAGAAAGGAAACAAAATTCTCTTGTGCCTCTCCTTCTGCCAGCTTCTCCTATTCCCAACAAACTAGGCTTCTTATAACATTGATCCCATTGACACGTCGAGCACGAGTTCACATGTCAAAACAACATCCGTTGGATCTTATTCGAGTCCCTATGTCTGTTCTCTCACCCGTAGACCTGACAATAATTATTCATGACATGCAGTGTAAATGTTAATAGATTTTTCACGCTTTGTGTCAGACTACAATCTGAAATACTATCAGCCTTCTCCAGCGACCCAGTGTCACCTTCCTCCTGTTTCTTCTATTGCTGTATTGTTCTTTTGAAACAACCCGGTGTTGTCAGCCACAAAACGTCAAAGTTCAAAGTCAGGTTCCTCACAAATGTAAGTAGAAATGCTGTTTTTTTATGATTCAGTATTTTGTTGCGTTTTCTGCATACAGGCCGTGAGTCTGAAACACACGCCAGCTCGCTATCTGCTACGGATATGCAGCTAGTATTATGTAGAACCATGGGCAACCACAACTAAAATCACTGAAGTTCAATTACACTTTACCAGCTAAAACCCTCTGTTGGCACAAAACGTCAGTAGTCGGATGATGGAAATACGTCTCCAGTCTTCCTAAAGGGCCTGAATCAGTCGGATGATGGAGGATGTGTTTTGAAGACTGCGATCCATTAAATCCGGGGTTTGTTGTTTGGGGAACATGTCTGTGGAGCGTGAAGATCGCGTCAACGTTAGCTGCAGGGAACCTCTGAACACTTAGGGGTGTGTGGAGTCTGGCGTTGTCATGCTGTTAAAAGACACCACGTTGACAGCTGTTGTAGAAGTGGTGGGACAATTGGACAAAGGAGGTAATCCATGTTACGCTGAGCTGTCACATTAAAAACGACTACCGATGTTCTCTCCGGCCCACAAATCCCCCCACACCCTTTAACTATGGTGGCTGATTAGGGTCATCGCTTTCTCGCCTTAAAATTCGCAATTTCTCCATGCCGAATTTTAAGGCGAGAAAGCGACGGCGCCAATCGGCCATCATATTGAACATCCCTGTACCATACGGCAGAACCTCTTGAAGAGGCCGCCGTCCGTTCATCACTTCGCCAATGCTGCCTTCCATCAGGTCTGATCAGCCAGAACCGGCTTTCCCCAATGACGTCGACCCTCTTCCACTCACGTCGCTGCCAACGACGTACAATATAGACCCATCTTAATCTCTGATGTTGCGCTGTCAATAGATGTACCTTGTATGGTCTTTAAGCCCTAAATCCTTGAGCCCTGAATTGCCTAGCCAATGTTGAATTACTATATGCTTTCGTTAGTGTTGACCTCCGGTCAGGAATCGATCGGGAAACGCAAAATGCGAAAGAATCCGCTTTCATGGGAAGTAGGAACCCTGTTCTCGGCCTGTTTTAGGTCTGTCTGCTAGGGTCCGTGACGTTGCATCTCGAAATAGCAAAACGTAAGCAACAATTCCAGCAATGTGAACATGGTGATTCTCATGTATAAGATAAGATAAGATAAGATAAGATAAGATAAGATAAGATAAGATAAGATAAGATAAGATAAGATCAGATCAGATCAGATCAGATCAGATCAGATCAGATCAGATCAGATCAGATCAGATCAGATCAGATCAGATCAGATCAGATCAGATCAGATCAGATATTTATTGCGCAAACGTTCCATTCAGAAACAGTGACAATATTCTATAAACTACATAAACAAGATATATAATATGTCTCCTACCCAGGGCCTACTCATACCCATTTATTATTCAAGAATTCTTAAAATTCTTAGGTGTATACAGGATAAGAAAATATTGGAAAGTATGCATTTTCATAAAATTTGGGGATCACAAATTAAGACTTGTGATTGGTCGTCTGAAAAAAACAACCCTCGAGTTAGACTGGATACAAAACACCCAAATCATTGCACGTGGACCATCTACATGGGCACATATATCAACGCAGTAATTGTAATCAATTAGGAAAGAACTCAAATAGAGGTAGGTAATATATCCCCTGTGTGTCAATACCCGTGAAGGTCCGGGTTAGAATTGATCTTCAGTAACCCATGCTTAGAGGCGACTAGCGGGATTGGGTGGTCAGGCTCGCTGACTTAGTTGACACATGTAATCGGTTCCCCATTGCGCAGATCGATGCTCATGCTGTTGATAACTGGATGAGTGTCTGGTCCAGACTCGATTATTTACAGACCGTTGCCGTATAGCTGGAATAGTGTGGCGTAAAACTAAACTCACTCACACACTCATGTGTGTTAATCTAATATTGGAACAGGTTTCTGAAGGTAAGTTCCAGCTACTGAATAGATCAGAAACTGTCCATCATGTGCATGCAATGAAATGAACGATCTCTCCGTTAACATATCGACACATGGTAATCGGACTTGCTGGTGAAGTTGCAGATGAGTCCAGATTCACTTCAGATTCTTTGGATCGGAGTGGACGTGTCTAGAGTCGTCCTAACGGACGTCATTTGAACGTGAGGTGGCATATTTGGTGGCAGTGGTATGTGTGAGTGTGTGTGTCTGTGTGCGAGCGTTATGACACGAGACTAAATTCCTATGACAGTGCTGTATAATAGCATGTACCGTGACAAGATAGTAAAGTACTCACGGAAATATAAGTAAAATGGTTTTTGGCATTTATTTCGAACTAAAGTTTGATTGTGACTATCGTTTTTCCCAACTTTTGTTTTTAACACGTTTTGTAAAATCATACGAAATAGTCAATAGATGAGTTTATAAGAGAGCAAATCGTGTCAGTTTTACCCCTTGAAATTTCATCATAGTCAAATTGCACGTTTCTGATGCCAGCTATAGTATGCAAATGAGATGTACTCTCCATAGGATCGCGTACATAATATATTTTATGAAAAATGTCTTATAACATTCATCCTTTATTTCTTCTATTCTAATTGATTTACAAAATAATTGATTTAGGGATTTTCTTAGTACATTTTACGTGCCTATACTCTTGTTGAAGTTTACTATTTTTGCAAGTTCATTCATAGCTTTGGTTGCCAATACCACAACCGGTTTGGTAGACTAACAGCTAGTCTCTGAAATAAAAATATTTTACAGAAAAAAAAGTTCATAGTAAAAAGAGAAGAATATAATGAAAAGGAGCCCTGAGACTTTCTTCGTTTTCAGAAGCTGTGGAAATCTAGACTTGCCACATTTCCTAAGCTTGCGTAGGCTTTCTTGGATATATTTGCTTCATGGACTGTATGACAGACTATCGCTTTGGCAACGCACGTGCAAATGCATCTTCCCGCCTAAACAGTGCTACAGGTAGTTATTACCACCCATTGTTGATTGTGACGTAAGTTATAACATGTTTCTAAATGTCATTTAATGTGTTTTGAAACTACCAATTTTAATGAAGTAATAAACAAATATACCCCCAAAACCATTTTATTTCCGTGAGTACTTTCCTGTTTGCACGCCATGCTTATGTCCACGTTTTGTCTTGTACGCATTGTTTCTGGACTTCTCCAGCGAGTATATTGTAAGACAGCTCCAGAACATCCTCTTTAGTATGCATGCTTATTCTGTTTGATGGCATAATATCTATTACAAATATCTCTTTCTTATTGGTGTCCATAATCCTTGATATGAGGACTTCGTGTAGAATCTACTTGATGTAACTTTGCTTTACGAATGAACTTACAAAACGACAAGTGTTAATTGTCAGTAATTCTCAGGTCACTCCCTTCTATAGTCTGTCTCACAGTCACCGAACCACATTATTTTCCCTACTGCCGAGCCCTCCCTGCAATGCTAAAGCGCTAAATGAAGCAAGTCTAGATTTCCCCAGGTTAAGGCCTGAATTCCCCACCTTTCCAATTTAAGTGGGTTTATTTGTTACTATCAAAATTATATATATTCAGGGACTAAACGTTAGTCTATCCCTTCTACAAGAGATAGCGTTGTGGTACCAGGGAGTCACCACACTGCATCCATATGGCAACACTCTGATCTCCCCCTGCCCCGGCGTGAGTCTGCCTCTCCTCATCAGCAAACACGGCCGTCATACAACGCCCTCGGTGGCATGCTGATGAAGCTGTAATGGCGACTCGGGGATGGAAGAAGGCATTTTGGGACTGGCACGAGGCGCAAGAGACAGAACCGCTCTAGTAACATATGGTTTCCACCTTCATATTGGGTTTACCTTTCTAATTGGGGCTTTATAAACGGTGGGAGTTGTCTGCCCTTGTTCGGAGTCTACGTCTGACGGAGATTTAATGTTGTCCCGCCAGTAATGGCGTCGGATGGGGTGAGGAAGTTCTATGTGTGTGGGTTTGTGGTCTGATGTTATGTAATGGAGACTCGTAAATGTCAGCTAACTTTGAATGGGTTTACCATGTTAGAAAACAGATTGCAAGTTTTAAGGGAAATATATACAATACTCTTTGTCTGCGACATGATGGTATGCGAGAAGCATTGAGGCCAACTTCCAGGAACACATGCACCGACTTCAGAAAAAAATCAGCTCGTCTCTCGTGAATGTGTGTTGTGCTGCTTCTGGCGTGGAAAAGGCTGGGTGCACTGTATGTTTCAGAAGGTCGAAGAATTGTCTTGCCAATGTGTACAATGCAAGGGAGGACATCTTGATGAAGCATTGGAGGTGGGGATGTAACTATGACCCATATGAAGTAGAGATGAATGTGAGAGTGAGTTCTTGAGTGAAGCACTTGGTTCGCTGGGAAACGTTACATATGTCAGTCCTTGGCTTGGTGTGAGAATGGTGAGATAGGGTGAGCAAAGATTGTGTGAGTCAGTTGTTGGGGATGAGTTGTTGGTGGGTGAGATTGTGTGGGTGAGTTGTTGGAGATGAATTGTTGGGGATGAGTGGTTGAACTTTGGTCGTGAGTGAGTGCCCGATACCAGTGTAGCATGCGCATAAAACTGAATTACAGTGGACAGGCCATGTGGACAGATGATCAGAGAAAATGGGCAAGGCCAATGACCACTACATCGTTCTGTAGGTAAGCCGCATTTCGCTGAGCAGAGGTGCATGCATGAGGGTCACTAAAGACCTAAAACTGCGGGTTCGAGTACCAGGTGTTTCCTGTGTTATGATGAACCGTTATAACAGCACTGTGTAAGGCTACATCAGAGAGTGAGTTTACGTCATTGATTATAGTAAGTATGATACATCCCTGAGAGACTGTATTTCATAGATTAAGGATAAACAATTCTTTATACAGGGCAGTGACGTTACGGAGACTCGACTAACACAACCTATTACGTCCGCTTAGGTATGTCCCTGAGCTTTCTAAATACCTGGCCGAATATTGTTAAGGACACCTTATGTAACCTACTTTCCTATCTATATATCTTTACTCATCACGACAGGCTGTTGATTCAGTTTCATTCAAACAATATGATTATTTTTTCAGATTCAGTTCTCCCCTTCCCCTCCCCATTAAGACCATATCACTCCATCAATACAACATGGAGTGCTGCTGACACGACGATGACCGGCTCCATGACGTGGGCCGACTCAGCATTACCGCCACCATAGTATCAGAGGTGAATGTTCATGGAGAGTTGTTTTTTTACGTTTATTATCCTTGTTTTAAAACATCCGAATACTCAGTACGAACTGTTCTCCATCAGGAGACACACTCCTTCCACATGTCCTGGACCACTGCTCTCACGTCAACCTTTCACATAAATATCTTGCTCCTGTGTTTTTTAGGAGCCACAAGGCTGGAGTAATTATACCAATTTGCTTAACTCCCTAACGGTACTTAGCTAAGATTAATATAGGATCAGAATAACACGGAGACAGCAAGCGGCCCGTTAGTGCCGACCGATTACCATTATCCGCGACCGATCCCTGGGAAGACGCTCCGTAATGACCGGCTTAACCCCATGGAACGTGAAGCCTTAATTATTATGGCAGTGTAAAAATACATGGCTTCTTCTTGGGTGTCCAGAAAATAGTTGCGGATACACATTGATAAGTGAGATGGTAAGGATGGAGTTAAGTATTGCTTAGTTCTGTGACACTGAAATGTTGTTGGGCAGGATAATATATGTACTGACCTCAAATCTCGGAACTATGCGTATTTTTCATGATTTGGGGGTGGGGGTAAGATTCTCGTTTCGCATAGCTTAGAGAATAACTGTTTTTGAACTGAAGAAATGAGAGTATTATCGATTTGATTTGAGAGTTTTCAGATTTTAGGTAATAGGATGATATTTCTTCAGTGTTTAAACGACAGAGGCAGGGCGTACATGGGGTCTCTAAAGGATCGCCATGATATTTCATTATTGAAAACAAAACTGGTTCTGTATACTCTTCTGAACCGAATTATTGTTTATATGAATATACACTTGACTACTTGCCGCTACTGGACGTTGGTTACCATTGTCTATCTACACATTAATATGACTCCCGCGAATCACGATTGGCCTATTTCCATGCAAAAGTATACGGTAGACCTATATGTTCACATGCTCAATTTCGAAAGTGAAAGTATCTGTAGAACCTCTTAGCCCCGGTATTCACCTACATCTCACATCCAGTGCTTCCTCGTGAAGGGGAATAGATTAACGTTTCTGCAAAACGTCAAACAATTCACAATAGGAACTTTAACGCCAAGAATGAATGTTAAATACCCATAAGCAATAACACTCCATAATCGATGGAGGTCTGGTTCTGTCCGGATCTTACACATCATTTGGTCATCGAGTGCTCCGGACAAATCCTGAAAGATGTCCCTGCACTTAATGACTTTGGCCGATTGTTTGTGATTAATTTGCCTCCCTCGTAATTCGCCTGAACATGGAGAGGCATAGCTAGCGTATCTTACTCCCGCCTTTATCTAATATTGACTGCCTTTTATTTGTTATCGATAAAATCAGGACGGATCTGACCCCTGAGTACGCTGTAGTTTGTCAAAGCACGTAATTTCCGTTTCCCCAGCAACTGACAAAGGCGCTCTCTTTGTTGTAGAATATCAAATTTAAAGCAATAGCTTGATATAATTTCATTGCTAAACAAGCTTTCTGAGTTGCACCGGCGATGCTGTGGTATGTTTTCAGCGAATCAATTAATGATTCTGAAATGTCAGTTCCTGACCTATTAAGATAGTTGTGTGTGGTCCTGGGCCCATTCTTTCAGGAGGCCTGTGCCTTAACTCGCACATCATATATCTGCCGGTACTGGTCACGCACACGCGTACGTACACAAGCGCGTTCTCTCTCTCACACACAAACACGCATACATGAACACGCATGCACGCACACGGCTAGATATCATCTAGGATTGTTTTAAAAGTATTCACGCAAAGTGTCTTATTTCGAGAAATGTATATGCAACACGTTAACTTGGATCAGTAAAGATAACTCCATGCGAGAGATAACGTATTCGTTGTCAAGAAAGGCAACAACGACATTTGAGTGTCTGTCTTGATCATATGAAATAGCCGCCTTTAATACAAGTGTGGGTGCACTGTAGGCGATGTGGGAAATCAGGATTTACAGTTGTGATGTAGGGTTCCAGTCTGTCAAACAACAGTCTCTCAAACCCCTTGCTAATCACTCGCCGCCATATAGCTAGAATATTGCTGAGGGCGGCGTAAAACTAAACTCACTCACTCCTAATCACTGCTGTCAGAGTGAACCGCGATAATTAGCTGGGTTGCGTTCATCTTTTAATTTCCTTTCTGGATTGGAATAATAGTTCCAGTTAATATCATGCGTGTCACAGAACCTGATCATCACATGAGAGAGGTGTGCCAGGTGTTGAAACACAAGATTGTCGGCATAATGGAGATGCTCGACAGTCATACAATCAGGTCATGGGGCCCGATCCACAAAACGTTCGTAGCACTACGGCATTCTTAAGTGATAAAGTATACAGTTACGACAGGTCGTAACGTTACGAACACTTTGTGGATCGGGACCGTGTAGACTTTTTCAGCTTCTTAATGATTGCTTTCACATCATTGCATGTAATATCTGTCATCAGGATTGGATCATTCTCGAGTATGTCACTGTTTGCTAGATCACTCACGTGTGACCGTATCAAACTCAGACCTATCGAGAGGAGACAGCAGATCCCCAGAGTAATCAGACCACATAGTGCAGATTTCCTCAGGTGTGCCAGCTGTCTTGTAATAGTGGAGGGATGGCCTGGTCACGTTCCTCTGAGTTCAGCTGTGTTTTGTCACCTGGGTATATCCATGTTTCGTCACCTGTGCATGTGATTCATTAAGCACCTGTGTATGCCCATCTACTGTCACCATGTGCCTGTCGGTCATGTTTGTCCAGTAGTTGTCATCTATTAAATGTCATTTTTCGCGTGTGTACTTCAGCTGTCATCTGTGTTTTTGTTTTCAGAGCACATGTTACCCAAGGGAACAACCAGCGCATCCTTTAATGTGTTCAGTATTCTACCAATGCAGTTCCTCATCATCTTGAAGTAATTATATTACGCTGATTTTCTGTGAAGGGCTCTTAGAATATTGAACTGATGATCAGAACTGATTGACAATAATGTTAGTGCACTGAGGTTACCGTAGGTCCCTTGGGTGGCCCTAGTGGCGGGGAAGAGCGTTATGGGTTCAGATTCACTTTGTTACAACGGGTTAACCCTTATGTACAGCTAACACAGAAATATAACCATGGCCCTCAGATGAAGGACACCCATGCAAGTTCAAAACGCACAGTATAGTCGTTCTGGAGGCAGGCAGCGGGTATTTCGGTGGAAAATTTACACTTTAAACTTAAGGGTGTTTTTTTTTAAATTAAATGCATGAATATCTTCAGATATGTTGACAACAAAGAGATATTTCAAAGCAACTTGCGGAATTTTTAATGTTTCTTAAACTATGTAGATGCTGTGGCTACAATGGCCATCATTATACCGTGGGCTTCAAATTGTCTGTGGTCCAGAGGAAAGACAGAGGATGATGATGCTTTCTTGAAGCATCTGCTATATTGTCCTGAGGGAAAAGTTTCATTGTTCTACACTGTTCCACCAAGTACATAATTCCGATATCTGCATCTTCCACACATAGCATTCTTGTCACTGCTGTCACATACTCGTCTGATTTTATTTTAGAATTGTCTATGTTGATGTTGATGTATTTCTGAATAGACATATGTGGGTAGCGATAGCAGTATATATTTGTTTGTCCAGATGTTAATTACGTGGGGCTGCTGAAATACACACACGTGATTGTCCAGTAACAATGGTTATAGCCAGTACCGGTCAGTACACACACGTGATTGTCCAGTAACAATGGTTATAGCCAGCACCGGTCAGTACACACATGTGATTGTCCAGTAACAATGGTTATAGCCAGCACCGGTCAGTACACACACGTGATTGTCCAGTAACAATGGTTATAGCCAGTACCGGTCAGTACACACACGTGATTGTCCAGTAACAATGGTTATAGTCAGCACCGGTCAGTACACACACGTGATTGTCCAGTAACAATGGTGATAATACCGGTCAGTACACACACGTGATTGTCCAGTATCAATGGTTATAGCCAGCACCGGTCAGTACGCACACGTGATTGTCCAGTAACAATGGTTATAGCCAGTACCGGTCAGTACACACACGTGATTGTCTAGTAACAATGGTTATAGCCAGCACCGGTCAGTACACGCACGTGATTGTCCAGTAACAATGGTTATAGCCAGCACCGGTCAGTACACACACGTGATTGTCCAGTAACAATGGTTATTATACCGGTCAGTACACACACGTGATTGTCTAGTAACAATGGTTATAATACCGGTCAGTACACACACGTGATTGTCCAGTAACAATGGTTATAGCCAGCACCGGTCAGTACACACACGTGATTGTCCAGTAACAATGGTTATAGTCAGCACCGGTCAGTACACACACGTGATTGTCCAGTAACAATGGTTATAGCCAGTACCAGTCAGTACACACACGTGATTGTCCAGTAACAATGGTTATAGTCAGCACCGGTCAGTACACACACGTGATTGTCCAGTAACAATGGTTATAGCCAGCACCGGTCAGTACACACACGTGATTGTCCAGTAACAATGGTTATAGCCAGCACCGGTCAGTACACACACGTGATTGTCCAGTAACAATGGTTATAGCCAGCACCGGTCAGTACACACACGTGATTGTCCAGTAACAATGGTTATAGCCAGCCCGGTCAGTACACACACGTGATTGTCCAGTAACAATGGTTATAGCCAGCACCGGTCAGTACACACGTGATTGTCCAGTAACAATGGTTATAGCCAGCACCGGTCAGTACACACACGTGATTGTCCAGTAACAATGGTTATAGCCAGTACCGGTCAGTACACACACACGTGATTGTCCAGTAACAATGGTTATAGCCAGCCAGTACACACACGTCAGTAACAATGGTTATAGCCAGCACCGTCATTGTCCAGTAAGTAACAATGGTTATAGCCAGCACCGGTCAGTACACACACGTGATTGTCCAGTAACAATGGTTATAGCCAGCACCGGTCAGTACACACGTGATTGTCCAGTAACAATGGTTATAAGTACCGGTCAGTACACACACACACACGTGATTGTCCAGTAACAATGGTTATAGCCAGCACCGGTCAGTACACACACGTGATTGTCCAGTAACAATGGTTATAGCCAGTACCGGTCAGTACACACACGTGTGATTGTCCAGTAACAATGGTTATAGCCAGCACCGGTCAGTAACAATGGTACACACACCGGTCAGTGATTGTCCAGTAACAATGGTTATAGCCAGCACCGGTCAGTACACACACGTGATTGTCCAGTAACAATGGTTATAATACCGGTCAGTACACACACGTGATTGTCCAGTAACAATGGTGATAATACCGGTCAGTACACACACGTGATTGTCCAGTATCAATGGTTATAGCCAGCACCGGTCAGTACACACACGTGATTGTCCAGTAACAATGGTTATAGCCAGTACCGGTCAGTACACACATGTGATTGTCCAGTAACAATGGTTATAGCCAGCACCGGTCAGTACACACACGTGATTGTCCAGTAACAATGGTTATAGTCAGCACCGGTCAGTACACACACGTGATTGTCCAGTAACAATGGTGATAATACCGGTCAGTACACACACGTGATTGTCCAGTATCAATGGTTATAGCCAGTACCGGTCAATACACACACGTGATTGTCCAGTAACAATGGTTATAGCCAGTACCGGTCAGTACACACACGTGATTGTCCAGTAACAATGGTTATAGCCAGCACCGGTCAGTACACACACGTGATTGTCCAGTAACAATGGTTATAGTCAGGTCAGCACCGGTCAGGTACACACGTGATTGTCCAGTAACAATGGTTATAATACCGGTCAGTACACACACGTCATTGTCCAGTATCAATGGTTATAGCCAGTACCGGTCAATACACACACGTGATTGTCCAGTAACAATGGTTATAGCCAGTACCGGTCAGTACACACACGTGATTGTCCAGTAACAATGGTTATAGCCAGCACCGGTCAGTACACACACGTGATTGTCCAGTAACAATGGTTATAGCCAGCACTGGTCAGTACACACACGTGATTGTCCAGTAACAATGGTTATAGTCAGCACTGGTCAGTACACACACGTGATTGTCCAGTAACAATGGTGATAATACCGGTCAGTACACACACGTGATTGTCCAGTATCAATGGTTATAGCCAGCACCGGTCAGTACACACACGTGATTGTCCAGTAACAATGGTTATAGCCAGTACCGGTCAGTACACACACGTGATTGTCCAGTAACAATGGTTATAGTCAGCACCGGTCAGTACACGCACGTGATTGTCCAGTAAGAATGGTTATAATACCGATCAGTACACACACGTGATTGTCTAGTAACAATGGTTATAATACAGGTCAGTACACACACGTGATTGTCCAGTAACAATGGTTATAGCCAACACCGGTCAGTACACACATGTGATTGTCCAGTAACAATGGTTATAGCCAGCACCGGTCAGTACACACACGTGATTGTCCAGTAACAATGGTTATAATACAGGTCAGTACACACACGTGATTGTCCAGTAACAATGGTTATAGTCAGCACCGGTCAGTACACACACGTGATTGTCCAGTAACAATGGTTATAATACCGGTCAGTACACACACGTGATTGTCCAGTAACAATGGTTATAATACCGGTCAGTACACACACGTGATTGTCCAGTAGCAATGGTGATAATACCGGTCAGTACACACACGTGATTGTCCAGTAACAATGGTTATAATACCGGTCAGTACACACACGTGATTGTCCAGTAACAATGGTGATAATACCGGTCAGTACACACACGTGATTGTCCAGTAGCAATGGTTATAATACCGGTCAATGTACACATCAAGACGCTTGGTGCGGACATATGGGATTCAGGGTGAAAACAACAAACATCGAAATATGCCATGAAGGTGGTGGACGTGATGTAGGAACATGGTATGTTATCTGCACAGTTCTGTTGATGATCAATATGGAACATGGTATGTTATCTGCACAGTTCTGTTGATGATCAATATGGAACATGGTATGTTATCTACACAGTTGTGTTGATGATCAATATGGAACATGGTATGTTATCTGCACAGTTCTGTTGATGATCAATATGGAACATGGTATGTTATCTACACAGTTCTTTTGATGATCAATATGGAACATGGTATGTTATCTGCACAGTTCTGTTGATGATCAATATGGAACATGGTATGTTATCTGCACAGTTGTATTGATGATTGATTTGAAGCATGACATGTAATATGCACAGTTCTATCTACGATCATAATGAGTTGGATGTATGACGCTTTTAGTAATATTACGGCAATATCTCGACGGGGAAAACCAGAAATGGGCTTCATAGATTGTACCCATGTGGGGAATCGAACCCGAGCCTTTGGTATGACGAGCGGGCACTTTAACCACTGGGCTTCCCATCCGCCCGTCGTTGATGAATTATATGTATGTATCTTTCTGTTGAAGACGCCTCCTACAGACATATTTCTGTGTCAAACGTCATTTCTATTTTAATGTTCCAGAGATTGCAGTTGTTGCAATATATGAAAAATGCTGATTTCTCTTCTTTATGAATGGTAAATTAACAAGCGATCTTTAAGTAACAAACGTCATGTTGAAATCCTCACAAGAATATCGATCGGCGACCTTAAGATCTCGTTGTATTTGGTAACAGTACTTAGGTCCTCCTGTTGAGCATATGATAAATATATTAACTGCTTTAAGAAATCCCATCAGCTATAAACAGAGGGTTTGACTTTGAGATAAACCTTAAGGGTCTAGGATCACGCATTCGTTGCAATTGATTTACTGGCATATTGCGGGAATCAGTTCAAAATGTCCAGGATATCGATCTGCGATCTGGGCCAACGTGACGTATGTTGGCATAAACTATCGTGTGTGGCTGGGAGGCTGGAGAAGATACGATGTACAATGAAAACAAACAGCGATTCCGACATCGATATTGGCACTGAGAGCAAGTGTCTCACGTTTACTTGGTATTAAGGTTGGACACTAACCCAACATCCACACAATGGACACGTCCGTGTGTGGCCGGCATGATCCAGTACATACGGGTAGAGGGGGTAGCTGTTGTATGTCTTGTGTCTCTCTTGTTTTTCATTCTCTCGCATCAGTCCGGAATAACCACTTTGTATGTAAAGCACAGAAACGTCCTGGAGGGACTGTGGATTCCTTTAATACATGTATCTGAATCAACGCGGTGCTGATCAAGCCATCAGACAGAAAGCGCCCCGTTGTGACTGTCACCTGACCTCGCAACATGTGTAATAAAATATTGCATGAGTGCGTGAACATGAATTTACGTCGGATTGCGTCGCAAAATATTCCAAGGAAGGACATCCAATATTGGCTTCACACATTGAAAGGTCTCGGAAACTGACTGCATTGTTACCTGTTGATATTTACACAGCAAATAATCATTTTGGACTGCACGGCTTCGGTTATTGTGTATTCAGCGGAAACAGACACATAGGTAATCAATATCTACAGTATTGACAGAAATTATTGAGAAAATCTTTGTTTCGTAATACTGATAATAGAATTTTAAAACAGGTGTTACATTATGTAGTAAGGTATTCGATATGGGAGGCAACTCTTGTAGGCGTAAGAGTGAACCTTACTACACCAAGAGTTATCTCCCCGTGTAGCAGATTGCTTCCTTTGTTGACATGGCAGATCAGAAGAGAAAAGAAAGCTGGTTCTGGATGATTTTGAAAGGGGTGTGACTAATGCAAAAGAGTTAGTTGGTAGACAGGACATTCCTCTGTCTACAGTATACAGAACTTTGAAGAATATTCAGTGAAGAGTTGGGATTGAGCACAAGACAGGGACAGCGAGGCCAAGGAAGTTCAGCACTACGGATCGCCGGCGACTTGGTCAGATTGAGAGTAGAGGAAAATTGAAAAGCGTTGAGAATATCAGAAATCAGATGGTTAATAGAGGAAGTCCTCAGGTGAAATAAAACCTTTAAACAAGAATTACAAAGACTTAAGTGGGTGACAAGGCGTGGAATTCCCTCACCATTGATGAAAGATGCACAAAAAGAAAGATGTTTAAATTGGTGTAGGGCTCACGAAAATCAAGATTAGGATGATGTTTTGTTTTTTGATGAAAGTTCTGTCTGTCTTTTTGCAAACTGTGTGAAAATTTGGACAAAAGATACCATGAAACCTGATCTACCAACGCCCAAAACATAGCCCGGAAATTTCACATGTGGGGTGGGATATCATCACGTGGAGTGACGCCGTTGTGTATTTCCACTGGACATTTGACGAAGGAACGATATGTTGACATCTTAAATGGTCACCTCCTTCCAACTGCCCGAACACTGTATGAAGATAATTGGATTTTCCAGCATGATAACGACCCAAAACAGACTGTGGGCTACACAAAAAAGTGGTTGTCGGACGAAAATGTTCAAGTTTAAGATTAAGATTAGTGATAAGACAAATCAACAAAACAGGTAAATCAAAAGCTTGACCAATGTACCTTTTTAAATGCTGAGTCAGTTCACCTGTCAAATTGTTATTCTTGTCTATATTTATCATTTTCTTTATTATTTCTCTTTAGATAAAGAAAGTGCCTCATCCTTTGTTTGGCAAAGCAGACAACTGAACCCTGGACCTGCCTCATTCATCCCAATCCAGGGAATCCAGACTAAGTGTGCCTGGTGCTGGACAAAGGCCATTTGTAGTTATTGTTCCGTTACCTCACCATTTGTACGTTTAGTATGATTATTGTGAAGTTTGTGTGTATGGTAGCAGAAATATGATACTGCTCCATTTCTCTGCCTATCAAATGTATGAGTGGATAGCGAATAAAAGAGAATGTGAAGAAATGAAGTGTGTCTTTTGTTTTTGTATCATCAGTTTGAAGACACATTATAAAATTATGATATTATCCACCGAATGATGCGTCACCAACTTTTTGGGGTAACATTTCTTCTTGTTCATATAAGCAATCTTACAAATTATGTACTCTTTCAAATTTAAGTCTGCTATTCCTTCCCCAAGCATGTTCATTTTGAATTTTAAGACCTCATAATTATTCTACACATTTACTGATAATGTAATATGGTATGAAAGCAGTTAATCTTCAAAACTAAGTAAGTAATGGTAAATGGAAACCAACAGTATACACATGACTATAGTTTCTTGTTGGTTTCCATTTCAGAACTATAAGTTTAAAGTATACATTATGGATTCTGTTAGGAAACTAGGTTACCCAGTTTCCATGAATGGATACCAACTGGATGCCAGGATGGTCAACTTCATGCCAAACAATCGCAAATTTTCAGTTCCTTAGTTCAAAACAGTGGACAGGAAACCAACATGAAACTAAATTTTTAGTTGGTTTCCATTTAATGAAATCTTCAACTGCAAATTCCAGGAATGGAAACCAACATGAAACCTATAACCTTAGTTTCTTTTTGGTTTCCATTTACAGAAATGCAAAAACCATAGAATCCAAAACGGAATCTACTTGAAAACTCAGTTACTCAGTTTCAGTGAATGGAAACCAACTGGATTCTCCAATTACCCACTATACGGGTGGTTTCCAGGTTTCAGGAAACCAAGTCATTTTTGGAGTGAGTACCCCTGTACCTGTGATAACAGTACCCCAGCATCTGTGACAACAGTATCCCTGTACCTGTGACAACAGTACCCCTGTACCTGTGACAACAGTATCCCTGTACCTGTGACAACAGTATCCCTGTACCTGTGACAACAGTATCCCTGTACCTGTGACAACAGCACCCCTGTACCTGTGACAACAGTACCCCTGTACCTGTGACAACAGCACCCCTGTACCTGTGACAATAGTATCCCTTGTACCTGTGACAACAGTATCCCTGTACCTGTGACAACAGCACCCCTGTACCTGTGACAACAGCACACCTGTACCTGTGACAACAGCACCGCTGTACCTGTGACAACAGTACCCCTGTACCTGTGACAGCAGTACCCCAGCATCTGTGACAATAGTACCCCAGCATCTGTGACAACAGTACCCCAGCATCTGTTACAGCATCACCCCAGCATCTGTTACAGCATCACCCCAGCATCTGTGACAGCATCACCCCAGCATCTGTGACAGCATCAGCATCAGCATCTGTGACAGCATCACCCCAGCATCTGTGCAGCATCACCCCAGCATCTGTGACAGCATCACAGCATCTGTGACAGCATCACCCCAGCATCTGTGACAGCATCACCCCAGCATATGTGACAGCATCACCCCAGCATCTGTGACAGCATCACCCCAGCATATGTGACAGCATCACCCCAGCATCTGTTACAGCACAGCATCACCCCCATAGTGACATCTGTTAGCATCACCCCAGCATGTGTCACAGCATCACCCCAGCATATGTGACAGCATCACCCCAGCATCTGTTACAGCATCACCCCAGCATCTGTGATCATCACCCCAGCATCACCCCAGCATCTGTGACAGCATCACCCCAGCATCTGTGACAGCATCACCCCAGCATCTGTGACAGCATCACACCAGCATCTGTTACAGCATCACATCCAGCATCACCCCATCTGTGACAGCATCACCCCAGCATCTGTGACAGCATCACCCATATGTGACAGCATATGTGACAGCATCACCCCAGCATATGTGACAGCATCACCCCAGCATATGTGACAGCATCACCCCAGCATCTGTGACAGCATCACCCCAGCATCTGTTACAGCATCACCCCAGCATCTGTTACAGCATCACCCCAGCATCTGTGACAGCATCACCCCAGCATCTGTGACAGCATCACCCCAGCATCTGTTACAGCATCACCCCAGCATCTGTGACAGCATCACCCCAGCATCTGTTACAGCATCACCCCAGCATCTGTGACAGCATCACACCAGCATCTGTTACAGCATCACACCAGCATCTGTTACAGCATCACCCCAGCATCTGTTACAGCATCACCCCAGCAGCATATGTGTGACAGCATCACCCCAGCATATGTAACAGCATCACCCCAGCATATGTGACAGCATCACCCCAGCATATGTGACAGCATCACCCCAGCATATGTGTGACAGCATCACCCCAGCATCTGTGACAGCATCACCCCAGCATATGTGACAGCATCACCCCAGCATATGTGACAGCATCACCCCAGCATATGTGACAGCAGCATACCACCAGCATATGTGACAGCATCACCCCAGCATCTGTGACAGCATCACCCCAGCATCTGTTACAGCATCACCCCAGCATCTGTGACAGCATCACCCCAGCATCTGTGACAGCATCACCCCAGCATCTGTGACAGCATCACCCAGCATCTGTTACAGCATCACACCAGCATCTGTTACAGCATCACACCAGCATCTGTTACAGCATCACCCCAGCATATGTGACAAAATTACACCAGCATCTGTTACAGCATCACCCCAGCATCTGTGACAGCATCACCCCAGCATATGTGACAGCATCACAGCATATGTGACAGCATCACCATCAGCCCCCCAGCATCTGTGACAGCATCATCATCTGTGACAGCAGCATCTCTGTTACAGCATCACACCAGCATCTGTTACAGCATCACCCCAGCATCTGTGACAGCATCACCCCAGCATATGTGACAGCATCACCCCAGCATATGTGACAGCATCACCCCAGCATCTGTTACAGCATCACCCCAGCATCTGTGACAGCATCACCCCAGCATATGTGACAGCATCACCCCAGCATCTGTGACAGCATCACCCCAGCATCTGTGACAGCATCACCCCAGCATCTCAGCATCACCCCAGCATCTGTGACAGCATCACCCCAGCATATGTGACAGCATCACCCCAGCATCTGTTACAGCATCACCCCAGCATCTGTTACAGCATCACCCCAGCATCTGTGACAGCATCACCCCAGCATCTGTTACAGCATCACCCCAGCATCTGTTACAGCATCACCGCAGCATCTGTTACAGCATCACCCCAGCATCTGTTACAGCATCACCCCAGCATCTGTGACAGCATCACCCCAGCATCTGTTACAGCATCACACCAGCATCTGTTACAGCATCACACCAGCATCTGTGACAGCATCACCCCAGCATCTGTGACAGCATCACCCCAGCATATGTGACAGCATCACCCCAGCATCTGTTACAGCATCACCCCAGCATCTGTGACAGCATCACCCCAGCATCTGTGACAGCATCACCCCAGCATCTGTGACAGCATCACCCCAGCATATGTGACAGCATCACCCCAGCATATGTGACAGCATCACCCAAGCATCTGTTACAGCATCACCCCAGCATCTGTTACAGCATCACCCCACCATCTGTTACAGCATCACCCCAGCATATGTGACAGCATCACCCCAGCATCTGTGACAGCATCACCCCAGCATCTGTGACAGCATCACCCCAGCATCTGTGACAGCATCACCCCAGCATATGTGTGACAGCATCACCCCCAGCATATGTGACAGCATCACCCCCCAGCATCTGTTACAGCATCACCCCAGCATCTGTTACAGCATCACCCCAGCATCTGTTACAGCATCACCCCAGCATCTGTGACAGCATCACCCCAGCATCTGTGACAGCATCACCCCAGCATATGTAACAGCATCACCCCAGCATCTGTTACAGCATCACACCAGCATCTGTTACAGCATCACACCAGCATCTGTTACAGCATCACCCCAGCATCTGTTACAGCATCACACCAGCATCTGTTACAGCATCACACCAGCATCTGTGACAGCATCACCCCAGCAGCATCACCCCAGCATGTGACAGCATCACCCCAGCATCTGTTACAGCATCACCCCAGCATCTGTGACAGCATCACCCCAGCATCTGTGACAGCATCACCCCAGCATATGTGACAGCATCACCCCAGCATCTGTGACAGCATCACCCCAGCATCTGTGACAGCATCACCCCAGCATATGTGACAGCATCACCCCAGCATATGTGACAGCATCACCCCAGCATATGTGACAGCATCACCCCAGCATCTGTGACAGCATCACCCCAGCATATGTGACAGCATCACCCCAGCATCTGTGACAGCATCACCCCAGCATCTGTGACAGCATCACCCCAGCATCTGTGACAGCATCACCCCAGCATATGTGACAGCATCACCCCAGCATATGTGACAGCATCACCCCAGCATATGTGACAACATTACACCAGCATCTGTTACAGCATCACCCCAGCATCTGTGACAGCATCACCCCAGCATATGTGACAGCATCACCCCAGCATATGTGACAGCATCACCCCAGCATATGTGACAGCATCACCCCAGCATCTGTGACAGCATCACCCCAGCATATGTGACAGCATCACCCCAGCATCTGTGACAGCATCACCCCAGCATCTGTGACAGCATCACCCCAGCATCTGTGACAGCATCACCCCAGCATATGTGACAGCATCACCCCAGCATCTGTGACAGCATCACCCCAGCATCTGTGACAGCATCACCCCAGCATCTGTGACAGCATCACCCCAGCATCTGTGACAGCATCACACCAGCATCTGTTACAGCATCACCCCAGCATCTGTGACAGCATCACCCCAGCATCTGTGACAGCATCACCCCAGCATCTGTGACAGCATCACCCCAGCATCTGTGACAGCATCACCCCAGCATCTGTGACAGCATCACCCCAGCATATGTGACAGCATCACACCAGCATCTGTTACAGCATCACCCCAGCATCTGTTACAGCATCACCCCAGCATCTGTGACAGCATCACCCCAGCATATGTGACAGCATCACCCCAGCATCTGTGACAGCATCACCCCAGCATCTGTGACAGCATCACCCCAGCATCTGTGACAGCATCACCCCAGCATCTGTGACAGCATCACCCCAGCATATGTGACAGCATCACCCCAGCATATGTGACAGCATCACCCCAGCATCTGTGACAGCATCACCCCAGCATCTGTGACAGCATCACCCCAGCATATGTGACAGCATCACCCCACCATCTGTTACAGCATCACCCCAGCATCTGTGACAGCATCACCCCAGCATCTGTGACTGTCTGTGACAGCATCACCCCAGCATGTGACAGCATCACCCCAGCATATGTGACAGCATCACCCCAGCATCTGTGACAGCATCACCCCACCATCTGTTACAGCATCATCCCAGCATCTGTGACAGCATCACCCCATCATATGTGACAGCATCACCCCAGCATCTGTGACAGCATCACACCAGCATCTGTGCGCTTGTGGTGTGTCTTTGATGTGAGGGTTTGCGTGTGTATCTTTGATTTTAGTATGTGTGCTTGTTGTTTGTCTTCAATGTGAGTGTCTGTGCGTGTGTGTTTGTGGTGTGTCTTTGACGTGAGTGTGTATACATATTTGATTCGTGTGTGATGTTTATGTGGTGTGTGTGAGTGCTGCATATACGAATGTGAGTCTGTGTATGAAGTAGCTGTGTTGTGACACTGTGTATGTGTGGTGCATTGTGGTGTGTGTGATATAACTATGATGTGTGTGTGTGTGTGTGTGTGTGTGTGTGTGTGTGTGTGTGTGTGTGTGTGTGTGTGTGTGTGTGTGTGTGTGTGTGTGTGTGTGTGTGAGTGAGTGTTATTCTTGCAGGCGTCGTGGGTATAGATAAACACGTGTAGTCTACAGCGCCAACTGGAGGTAATCAATTAGCCCCGGGGATCTGCGACATTGATTCCATAAAATGCAAAATAGTGGTGACAGTTATATGACTGGGTTGCTGTCTCCGTGACGACACTAGGTGTTCGGGAAGACGTACACATCTCCTGCTCTATAATCGCGTCTTGGTCAGAAAAGTCTTCGATGGAGTAATTGTCAGTGGCTTCTCCTTGAGTTGTCGTATTTGTCCAGTTTTCCCCGGGTACCGTCATATTGCCCGTCAGTGTGAATGTCTCGTTCACGAAATGGTGTGTTGTACTTGGCGCCGTCTACATGGTTGCAAACCCAACACGTCATACCCCACACACGAACATGAATAACAGGATCGTTTGAAAAAACACGTTAGTTGATTTTCGATAATAATTTCCAGTAGTTTGTCAAAGCACTTATGTTGAAAACCGTTAGGTGGAAGAATGTTCCTGATGTAATAACACTGCTGTAGCGGGATCAAAAGGCGGGAGTTCCTAAGCTTTGTTTTCGCAATATTCATTAACAAATATCAAAGGCCTGTTAACGCACTGTGGCGTTTGTCAGTAATTTAATAACTAGTTTAAAGGCAATATTCCATATACCGTTATATGGTCTTTATTTACAATGCCTGGAGTGCCTCATTATGCCCGTGCTCCTCGTGGGGGACACCTCGTCTGTAGGGAACACCGTTAGAAATGGCATTTCACCACGTGCCTAATTACGCGGAAACAAATGACTGTGAGAGTGCTGACTGCCGACCAGGTTGTGTGAAGCTGTACTGTTTGACTCGGCCTTGTTCGGGACTTCCCCACTTTTTGCTGAAACCTAAACGTGACAAAGACAAAGTTGAAATATGAATAACCCGCGTGTAAAGGGCACATCAGTAATTAAACTTTCAACAGCGTTATACTGAAAGGTCATGTGCATGTGTGGTTCGTGGAGTCGGTCCGGCGATATTTGTTCACGATGCCCATACTTTGTAGTCTTATGTCCTCAATAATACTGCATAATAAACGTACGCCTATACACCGTTCAGTGGTGCACATACCCTTCATATCAACATACGGCGCTCGTTGGTGTGGCGCACGTGTGCATGTGCACGTGGTGGCTGCAGGTGCGCGAATGCCACCAAAGCCACACCTAGCCCGTCTATACGAAGGTATACCCAATTCTAATCTGCTTCACACATACAGACACGGCAGGAGATGAATGGCCACACGTTCTGTGCGCTATAGCCAGCTTTGTGGTGGCTGCGGCATTTTTCAAGGCCAAATCTCATTGAGGTTTTCAATCCCGTCTGCTAACATGCTAGATTCCTGCTACGTATATGTATATGAATAGAAAATGTCAACTCAAAATATTACCAAAGTCTTAAACTGCGACTCAAGTCATGTCGGGCGTTCCAGTGTTAAATAGCTGACATAACTGACAAATTACCCTACACTACCCAGCAAAGAGGGCAGAACACGTTCACTATAGACTAAAGAATCTCACACACTGAACACGCCCTGTCACCACCAACAAAACACATCACAAACAGAGTTATCAAGAAGACTTTATACAGTTAACACTGACTGCAGATGGACAGGTCTCATGGAGACACATTACTAGACTTACCAGAGACTATAGAAGGACGCTCAAAAAACCACACACTCTCACACTGCCTTCTGCACACTACAGACTACTCACAGAGAACACAGACATTGATACGCTACCCAGTGCACACATATATACTACAACCTACATACAGACTAGCCTACATACAGACTACAGCCTACATACAGACACGCTAGAGACCCTGTGCAGACTATACTGAGACACACCAACAACAACACACTGACGCACGCCACCGATAGGGCTCCACAGCGACGCAGGTGCTTCCCTCTCTGTCCGTGACGTCTTGTTACTGCCGTGTTAATGTGACGTTGTCATCGTCGCCGCGTATATCACGGTCTACCAGGAAACCTGATCCACTATAGCTTCCTTTGAAGACATTTTATAACCTAGTATGAAGCGAAGGATTAATTCCACACCGCGTAGACTCCAGTTTAAGACAATATATCATTATTAATTGTGGTGCTATAGATCACGAGCCAGATGGTTAGCTTTGATTCTGACTTCATTAACAAGACTACTAAAAGAAATGCCAAATATTAATTAGACCCCAGGGTTAATCCGTGTACATGAATACAATTAACCATTGTCTCTCGACTAGGCCAATCAGGTTTACCGTGTGGTTCAGTGGCCCTGCTGTCTGTCTGACTCACAAAACTCGCCAGTATCCATACGCATGCGCACTAATAACAAGTTGTTACTTCGTTATAAAACGAAATATACAAAACAGTGACCTCGTTCGACTTTTGTGGTAACGGAGATGATCGTTTCAATATCAACATAGAATCATTGATGATACAATGATAATCGTTCATGAAATAGATCAGATCAATAGATCATCACTGTCAACCAACCATCACTGTCCACAACTCATCACATCACTGTCCACCAACCATCACCGTCACTGTCCACCAACCATCACTTCACTGTCCACCAAACATCACTTCACTGTCCACCAAACATCACCATCACTGTCCACCAACCATCACTTCACTGTCCTCCAAACATCACATCACTGTCCACCAACCATCACATCACTGTCCACCAATCATTACCGTCACTGTCCACCAACCATCACTTCACTGTCCACCAACCATCACCGTCACTGTCCACCAACCAACACCGTCACTGTCCACCAACGATCACTTCACTGTCCACCAACCATGACCATCACTGTCCACCAATCATTACCGTCACTGTCCACCAACCATCACATCACTGTCCACCAACCATCACCGTCACTGTCCACCAATCATCGCCGTCACTGTCCACCAACCATCACTGTCACTGTCCATCAATCATCGCCGTCACTGTCCACCAACCATCACCATCACTGTCCACCAAACATGACCGTCACTGTCCACCAAACATCACATCAATGTCCACCAACTATGACCGTCACTGTCCACAAACCATCACATCAATGTCCACCAACCATCACTTCACTGTCCACCAACCATCACCGTCACTGTCCACCAACCATCACATCACTGTCCTCCAAAAATCACATCACTGTCCACCAACCATCACATCACTGTCCACCAACCATCACCGTCACTGTCCAAAAACCATCAGTTCCCGGTTATGGTGGTTGAAGGAGAACTGACCACTCATTGGAGACTGTTTTCCTTGACTATATCAAACTGTCATTGTAACTGAACTGTCACAAACAGTTGATCTGGCACTCTTTTGTGTACTGCCATATTACTTTCATGGCCACTCGTGACGATCCGGGTACGACTTTAGTCTTACTGCAAGCCCTGTGTTGACTGACGGGATTAGATGGTCTGGCTGCTTGGTTGATGCTTGGCATCGTTTCCTGGTTGCTGAGTACGGCGCCAAACAAATAAAACTTACTTTACAGTAATTTGTATTAGTTTGCAAACTTCGTTTTAGATACAATTGTTAATTGTATAGCATTTTGTGTTGTTTGTTTCTCAATAAATTCTTTGTGTTAAGCTATTGTTTCAATTTGGAAATCGTCAAGTAACACAAAACATCATGTACCCTATACGTATGTTTAGACACAAGTCATGATCTTGCACAATCAACTGACATACATGTTTTACACTGGAACAAAAACAACTCTTTGTTTATTTTGGAAACCCAGGGGAGATATCGTGGATAAACCTTGATATCCAAGGGCCGAGGGTTTCAATGATCTTCCCCTTACAGTACAGGGCATAACTACACAACTACCGAGGCCGTGTACGGAAACCAGTTTGAATTTAATGAGTAATAGAAAATGATAACAAAACAACTTTGAATTCCCCTAGTTCAGCTACAACCCCGGAGCATATAATAACACACGTATACGGTGCCCCACTGTGCACAACCCTCCCTTGCCATGTTGACACTAACCAATGTATGGCGCTACTCTGCTTGATTTAGTGTAAGTAACGATTCGCTAACAAACTCTGGCAGTGAATTCCCATTTATCCCGCAGCAGGCCATCAGAGCAGGACACGGGGCGAGTTTATGGCTGTGCCTTCGTGCAGAAACACATGGACTGACGCAGGCAATTGATTCCACTCACACGGTGTACTTTTCCCTTCACCATTGTAAATCAGTTTTAACATTGCCAAATGTAACTTACAGCTTTACGGCTTTGATTAAACATTCTACGGAGCAACAAGCAATCAGATTAATAGGGTTTAAAAGTAATCTTTTAAAGCAGGAAAAGAATTAACGACGTATTTGCCTAGTGAATTAACAGAATTGCTGGAAACCAATACATCACTGGTAGGCGCGACACACAAATGGATTGCTGTCGGTTTTGTCCTCAGAAAATCTCATTATAAGTACAGTATAATTGCCCCCCGGCACTCCACCTGACACGTTTTAGTATAGCGAGAGAACGTACATGAAAATGAAGTAAAGAAGATGAATGATTATGTGCAGATTGTAATCCTTCTTTGTGGATGTGTCGTGGTCGGTGGACACACTGAGACCAAACTGTGGAACCCAAGACGTTGGTGCAGTAGTGCAGATCTGCAGCAACTCACCAATATTCCTCGGTCCATCACCAACATTGGTGTTACTACAACATGGCACAAAGTTCATCTGGTTCAACTACTGGGTGACGTTGGATCTCCATCACTTGGCTCTGAATCATTCTATACGTATATTTTCATTAGATACACGCGGTATATTGAGGTGGTGAATACCTCCAAACACAGGCTCGTGTAGGAACATAACAGATACATGTAATTGGTAAAGTGTCATAGCAAGGTCTATCATTAACTTCAGGTCGTCGAAGGATACGCTGGTCAATACACTATGGTATTTGAATACTGGTGCGGGGTCATTACACGGCATGTAAAATAGCAGTTCATTTTTCACAGTAAGAATGGACATAAAGTATCATTGGCGTTTCAGGTATTTTTCGAGTATATAAAGTTGCTAAAACATAATGTATCGGTCAGGACTCCGACATTCTCTGTTGTCTTTTAGGTACATGTTTTTCCTTTTTGACTGCCATGTCAGCCAGTCCCAAACAAAGCCCCCCTCGACAGTCTCAGCGGAAGCCGTGTTTGTTTTTCCCCACAGGATCAATAGAATACACTTGTCCACAGCATTTGGCTTAATTAAACATCATCGTGATAATGGCTTGCTTTGTGTCGCGGTGTTTAAGTGACCACGGATCTGTACCACTCAGTGTTTTCCCAGATTGTCTAAAGACAATACACGAATCGATTAAATCACAATCAAAGCAGATCTGGAAATCAAACGTATATTTTATCTATACTATCAACGTGGCCCCAGCCAGGGGAAAATGTATGCATTCTTCACAACCCTCAGGTATGGCTAGAAAGCAAGTACGCCCAGCTACACCCCCATTGACATAAAACTCGTAAACAGGAATTGGGTTCTAACGCTGCTCGATGTGGTTGTGAATTAATGAGACACAATTTAATGGTTGATTGCCTGAGGTATTATTTGCAAGGCCATGTGTTGCTGGTGCCAATCACTGGAAGGCTATCAATCTTAGTTTTGCACAGTTAACCATGTTGAACATAAATAAGCCCTCGGGCCATATCAAGTCTATCCATCTATTATCCATTGTAGGTGAGTTTGGAGAGTTTTGTCTGTGTAAACGCAGAGTAATACACATAGCATACAAAACACTCAAGTTACACAATCCACAACATACATCTTACAACATGCACTAAATGCAATATACATCGAACACAAATGACAACATACAACATACACTATAAACAAAATGTGCCATACACAATATACACCATGCACAATATACACCATGCCGAATATACACCATACAGAATATACACCATACACAAAATACTCAATATACACCATACACAATATACACCATACACAATATACACAATACACAATATACACCATACACAGTATACACCATACACAATATACCCCATACACAATATACACCATGCACAATATACATCATACACAATATACACCATACACAGTATACACCATACTACAATATACACCATACACAATATATACCATACACAATATACACCATACACAATACACACCATACACAATATACACCATACACAATATACACCATACACAATACACACCATACACAATACACACCATACACAATATACACTATACACAATATACACCATGCACTATATACATTATACACAATATACACCATACACAATACACAATATACACAATACACAATATACACTATACACAATACACCATATACAATATAAACAATACACACTATACATCATACACAATATACCCCATACACCATATACCAATATACAAAATACACCATGCAGAATATACCCCATACACAAAACACAATATACACCTTCCACAATATACACCATACACAATATACACCATACACAATATACACCATACACACTTTACATCATACACAATATACACCATACACAACATACCCCATACACAATATACACCATGCACAATATACACCATACACAATATACACCACACAATACAACAAATACAATATACACCATGCACAATATACACAATATACCCCATACACAATATACACCATGCACAATATACACCATACCATACACAATATACACACTACACAATACATAATATACACAATACACAATATACAAAATATACACCATACACAATATACACTATACATCATACACAATATACACAATATACACCATACACAATATACACCATGCACGATATACCAAAAACACAATATTCACACAATATACACTCATGCACAATACAGAATATACACCATGCACAATATACACCATACACAATATACACCATGCACAATATACACCATACACCATACAATAATATATACACAAACACACCATACACAATATACACCATACACAATATACATCATGCACAATATACACCATGCACCATACACAATATACACAATACACCATACACAATAAACACCATACACAATATACATCAAACATACCCTATACAAAATGTACACTTTACATCATAATACACATAATATACACCATACACAATATACAACCATACACAATATACACGATATACAATATCATACATAATAATATACATAATGCACAATATGCCCCATAATAATATACCATTTACAATAATATACTCCATATAATAATATACACTAAGCATAATATACACCATGCACCATACACCATACACAATATACACAATAATACCATACACAATACATACACCATGCACAATATATACACTATGCCCCATACAATAATATACACATATACACCATACAATAATATACACCCATAAACAATATACACATAACAATAATATATACACCATACACAAATATATACACCATACAATAATATACACCTATGCAATAATATACACGATGCAACCATACATAATACATATACGCCATGCAATATATACATTCATGTACAATATACACCATAATAATATACCCTATATACAATAATACACACTATACATCATACACAATAAACCTCATACACACTATACATCATACACAATATATACCCCATACACAATATACACCATGCACAATATACACCATGCACCATACACAATATACGCCATGCACAATATACACTATGTACAATATACACCATACACAATATACCCCATACACAATAAACACCATACACAATATACACTATACACTATATACACCATGCACAATCTACACCATGCACAATATACCTCATACACCATACACAATATACACCATGTACAATATACACCATACACAATATACCCCATACAAAATACACACTATACATCATGCACAATAAACCTCATACACACTATACATCATACACAATATGCATCATAAACAATATACACCATACACAATAACACTATACACCATAATACAATATACACCATACACAATATAATAATATCACACCATGCACAATATACACCATGCACCATACACAATATAATAACGCAATAATATATACACTCATATACACAATATACACCATGCAATAATATACACCATGCACCATGCACAATATATACAATACACCATACAATAATATATACCATACATAATATACATCATGCACAATATACAATATACACCATACACAATATACAATAATATACCATACAATAATATACACCATACACAATATACATCAAACATACCCTATATAATAATAATATACACTTTTACATCATACATAATAATATACACCATACAATAATATACACCATACACAATATACAATGATATACACCATACAATAATATACAATAATGCACAATATAATCCCATAATAATAATATATACAATTTACATTATATATAATAATACATAATATAAACCAAGCACAATATACACCATGCACCATACACCATACACAATATACACAATACACCATACACAATATACACCATGCACAATATACACCATGCACCATACAAAATATACACAATACACCATACACACTATACACCATACACAATATACACAACACACAATATACACTATCCATCATACACAATATGCACAATATACACCATACACAATATACACCATGTACAATATATACACCATACATAATATACACCATGCACAATATACACGATGCACCATACACAATATACGCCATGCACAATATACACCATGTACAATATACACTATACACAATATACCCCATACACAATACACACTATACGTCATACACAATAAACCTCATACACACTATACATCATACACAATATATACCCCATACACAATATACACCATGCACAATTTACACCATGCACCATACACAATATACGCCATGCACAATATACACCATGTACAATATACACCATACACAATCTACACCATGCACAATATACCTCATACACCATACACAATATACACCATGTACAATATACACCATACACAATATATCCCATACAAAATACACACTATACATGATGCACAATAAACCTCATCCACACTATACATCATACATAATATGCATCATAAACAATATACACCATAACCAAAATACACCATACACAATATACACCATACAAAATATACATTTTCCACAATATACACCATACACAACATACACCATGCACAATATACACCATACACAATATACACCATACACAATATACACCATACACAATATACACTATACACACTATACACAATATACACCATACACAATACTAAATATACACCATATACAATACACACAATACACACTATACACATACACAATATACACAATACACCATATACCAATACAAAATATACACCATACACAATAGACACCATGCACAATATACACCATGCACAATATACCGAACACAATACACAAAATACTCCATGCATAATATACACCATGCACAATATACCCCATACACTATATACACCATACACAATCTACACCATGCACAATATACCTCATACACCATACACAATATACACCATGTACAATATACACCATACACAATATACCCCATACAAAATACACACTATACATCATGCACAATAAACCTCATACACACTATACATCATACACAATATGCATCATAAACAATATACACCATACACAATATACACCATACACAATGTACACCATGCAAAATATACATTTTCCACAATATACACCATACACAACATACACCATGCACAATATACACCATACACAATATACATCATACACAATATACACCATACACAATATACACTATACACAATATACACCATACACAATATACACCATGCACAATAAACATCATACACAATATGCACTATACACACTATACACAATATACACTATACACAATACAAAATATACACCATATACAATACACACAATACACACTATACATCATACACAATATACACAATACACCATATACCAATACAAAATATACACCATACACAATAGACACCATGCACAATATACACCATGCACAATATACCGAACACAATACACAAAATACACCATGCATAATATACACCATGCACAATATACCCCATACACAATACACAAAATACACCTTCCACAATATACACCATACACAATATACACCTTCCACAATATACACCATACACAATATACCCCATACAGAATATACACCATACACACTATACATCATACACAATATACATCAAACACAATATACACCATACACAATATACACATACACCATACACAATATACATAAACACACTATTCACAATATACACCATACACAATACAAAATATACACCATATACAATACACTCAATACACAATATACATCATACACAATATACACCATGCACCATATACCAATACAAAATATACACCATACACCATATACACCATACACAATATACACCATGCACAATTAACCAACACAATACACAAAATACACCATGCACAATATACCCCATACACAATACACAATATACACCATACACAATATACATCAAACACAATATACACCATACACCATACACAATATACCCAACACAAAACACGAAATACACCATACACAATATACACCATGCACAATATACACCATGCACCATACACAATATACACAATACACCAAATACAAAACACACCATTCACAATATACACAATATACCCCATACACAATTTACACCTTAGACAATATACACAATGCACAATATACACCATACACAATATACACCATACACAATATACAATATACACAATATACACCATACACAATATACACAATATACCCGCTACACAAAATACACCATGCACCATACACAATATACACAATACACAATATACACCATGCACAATACACACCATGCACCATACGTACACCATACACAATATACACCATACACTATATACACCATACACATAATATACAAAATATACACCATACACAATATACACCATGCACAATATACCCCGTACACAATATACACCATGCACAATATACACCATGCACCATACACAATTATAATAATAATAATAATAGTAATAATAATAAGGGCCTGATGATGTACGCCTCTTCGTGGTGGGCCTAGATAGGGGAATTTTATTCCCTGAACTGAACGGACATCACCCAGTTAGGGCTGACCCCCCGAAGCTGGTTTTTCACTGGGTTACAAATAGCCAAGAAGAATTTTATCTTTCAACTCCGCAGCCCAGTCAGCCTTCCTCCGGTAGTGACACCAACCATACTGGAGATGGGACTTGCCCAAGGGGAAGGCACAGAACCCGACCAAGAATATCTTGGTCAAACCACCTTAAAACCACACTACTTGAGTGTGCGAGAGCGACAGGATGGCCTGAAAATCCACGTATCAATGGCAAGTCGCTGAAGCTGCATTGGGACAATGCCATGCCCATGTATGCTTACCTGACGGAGCAAAATCTCCGAGATCAATTCCGGCGGCTTAAAAATCTCTTGCCCCGTGAGCCAGTTCAACCCACAACTGGTGCCCGTCAGGAACCTTTGCATGAACAGAATGCTCAAGTGGCAGCAGACCCAAAACTTCTAATGGACGTCCGTGTCAACCTCTTTCCTCTTGCTGATGGAAACTCTTCCGGCGTAGAGCCAATTGGCCCCGAAATTTCAGACCCTCACTCTTCCCCTTCTTCAGTTGCAGATCTTTCCGAAAACCCTGTGTATATTTTGTTTCATTCCATTTATGATGAAATATCTGGCATACCTTTAGAAAATCGGAGGCCAATTAAACAAACAAATGAATCTTTTCCCAAAACTGAAATCAATTTATTAAATGATATTATTTCTATGAAACTTTCATCGGACTGTTCATTACATGAAGTTAATTGTTGTGTCTATGCTGCCGCTCGAACCTTGGAGGAAATTCACACAGTTTCCAAAGAAAAATCATCTAATACTAAGAACAATACACCAAAGAAAAACCGGTTTCAAGTAAAACTAACGGAAACTCGAAAATACATTTCCTGGATAGAGCTGTGCCTGAAGTTAAGATCATCAGGGAGTCCAATGTCAAAACGGCAAAAGACAATTTGGAGAAAATTAAAATTACAATACAAGACAACAAAAGAAAAGGTACTTCTCCAAATTGTCGATTCCCTTAAGGCCAAAATAAGGGTTTGGACTGAAAGAAAGAAAAAATGGGAAAAGAAAAATAAATTTATCAAACAAAATAAACTTTTTAGAAATAATGAAAAGCACTTTTACAGGCAATTGAAAACAAAGGGTGATGGTGAACATGATAAACGGCCTCCCTTGGATGCCAATGAAAGGTTCTGGAAACAGTTGTGGTCTGTACCCTGCAACTGTAACCTTGAGGCACCATGGGTCCGTGATTATGACCATGCAATGCATGAGAAAGTAACTAGGTCGTTTGTCTGTTACACTGTTACATCTCACCAGATTGCCTGAAAAGTGTTATAAAAAAGTCCAAATCTAATACAGCTCCAGGGCCTGATGGCATTCGAAACCGGTATTGGAAACTGTTCCCCTGTGTCCAAACACCATTACTACACTGTTTTAATACTCTCGTGGACACAGGTGATGTTCCTCCATGGTTCTGCAAAGGTCGAAAAATACTCCTTCCCAAAAAAGGAGACTTGACTGATCCCAAAAACTTCCGCCCTATCACATGTTTGAATACACAATACAAAATATTCACAGGGTGAGCGACTGCTTGATTTACTCAAGTCTTTAATGAGTTACTGGTCGACTCAGCTTGAGATGTACTCGCAAGGGCAGGTGCAGACTTCGGAATCTATTCCAATCAGAAGGGGAATATTTCAGGGGGATTCCTTTAGTCCTTTGCTTTTTTGTCTGTCTTTAAATCCTTTGAGCTTTCTGCTCAATAAAGAGGAGGGTTACCATCCCGGACCTCCTCAGCACAGATCCCCAACACCTCCTACTCATCTCCTTTACATGGATGACATCGAGCTCCTTGCCAAAGGAGATACCAATTTGAAAGAGCAGGTTCTCCTTGTCGAGTCCTTTTCGAATGATATTGGCATGACATTTGGACTCGACAAATGTAATACTCTTCATTTGAAACGAGGCAAGGTAACTAATGATGGATCGGTCAAGTTACAAGGGGGAGGAGTTATTGAGCATCTTGTGGAAGATCAGGCCTACACCTATCTTGGAATGCAAGTTCGAGACAAGCTCCAGGATGCCCAGATTCAAGACAAACTTCGGGCCGAGTATAAATCTCGTCTAAAGAAAATCTGGAGCTCAGAGCTAAATGCTCGAAACAAGGTCAAAGCCACCAATACTTTTGCTGTGCCAGTCCTTTCCTATTCCTTTGGAGTAGTTGATTGGACGAAACAAGACATCCAGAGTCTTGACCGTCTGACCAGAAGGATCATGTCTGATAACAGAGCCCACCACCCTCGTTCCTCTCTTAACCGTTTATACATGCCAATCAATTCTGGAGGTCGGGGTTTGATTAATGTGGAGGCTCTTCATGATAGAATTTTATTGTGTACTTTTGCACATATTTATTTATCAGATGATCCTCTGGTGATGCATGTGAAGACTCATGATGAAAGCAAGGAATTCCACAGCTATTTTAAGCGTGCCAAGGTTGTTGGACAGAATCTGAAATTTGAGGTTGATTTTGTTAATGGCGATGTACTACTGGACGGTACAGTGATGGGAGTAAACCAGGTGAAGTCCTTCACCAAGTCTGCCCAGAGTCGGTCTTTTGTGGAGAAGCTTTCTGAGAAGCCATTGCATCGTGTGTACATGCAGTGTGTTGAACAGAATAGCACTCCCACCGACTCCTTCGCCTGGATGAAGTCGGCTGGTCTTAAATGTGAAACTGAGGGCTTCCTGTTTGCTGCTCAGGACCAGTCACTTCCCACTCGCAATCGCCTAAATGTGATTCTTAAAGAAAATATCAATATGAAATGTCGACTTTGCAATGAATTCACGGAGACCGTCCAACACCTTGTCAGTGGATGCCCTCCTTGGCACAAACAGCATATCTTAAACGACATGATGGCATGGCTCGTTGCTTTTACTACCGTCTCCGACATGCCTGTGGCTTTGACTCCGAGGTCCATCCATGGTACGACCCTGAACATGTCCAGGGCGTCATGGAAAATGATGCTTTCAAACTTCTCTGGAATAGGCCCATATACAGCCTCAGAAGATTTCCAGCTAACAAACCTGATCTTGTCCTTTTTGATAAAGCCAATGAATTTATTTATATCATTGAATTTTCTGTCCCTTTTGACACCAATGTGATTGGCAAGATTAAGGAAAAGCATGATAAATATGCGGACCTCGCCTTTGAAATGTCTCGCTTGCATCCCAAGTACACTGTCGTCAGGCTCCCCATTGTTCTCGGTGCCCTTGGTTTGGTACCTCCTGATCTCTTGGCGCAGATCAGGAGAGTGCCCGGGTTCTCCACCGGGAGTACAGCCCTTCTGACACTCTGGGTAATGCAGAAGGCGGCAGTGTTGGGGAGCCTTCATATTCTCCGGAAAGTTCTTGGTGGGTTCGACTAGGCAGCGTTTCCTGGGAGAAGTCCCATTCGCTGTCTGGGCTGCGTGTAGAGGGGGCAAGGGCCCTGAGCTGATGATGAGCCTTACCAGCCTGACTGTGCCAGGATCACCCAAACCCTCTCTGCTGCATATTATCTTTAATCTGTAAAACATAATAATAATAATATTAATAATAATAATTGCATTTATATAGCGCATCGTTCACTAATAAATGCTCTGTGCGCTTAAGATGGAAATTGACACTTGAAAAGAAATGTTTTGAGGCCAGTCTTAAAAGATGTTAGTGACTCGCTGGTTTTGAGTTCAAGCGGTAGCGCATTCCACTTCATTGCTGCATTGAAAGCGAACGACCTTTTGCCAAAGTTGGTTTTGATGTTTGGCACTGTCACTAGCATTTGGTTTTGTGATCTCAGTAAGCGTGAGGGCTGATACAGGGGCAGTAACTCTGCAAGATAGTCAGGGGCCATTCCGTTGAGACACTTGTACGTCATTACAATAGTTTTGTAGTCAATTCTTGCGGTGATTGGTAGCCAGTGTAAATCGTTTAGAATTGGAGTAATGTGATCGAAGACTTTAGACTTTGTAATGATTCTTGCAGCAGTGTTTTGGAGGGCTTGAAGGCGACGTAGCTGATCTTGGTTGACGTTGTTGAGGAGGCTGTTGCAGTAATCTACTCGGGACATGACCAGAGATAGAACAAGTTTTGAAGTAGCATCAGCACTCAGATAGTTGCGGAGTCTTCCAATGTTCCTGAGATGCATATGGGCCGTACTAATGATGTTGGAGATCTGCTTGTCCATTTTCAGATTTTCATCGAGAATAACCCTAGATTCTTGACCTTCGGGGTTGGAGTTGTGGCAGTATTCCCTATTCGGAGAGATGGCATGTCAAGTTTGGATAGTTTTGTTTTCGACCCAATAAGCAGGAATTCTGTTTTACTTTCATTAAGTTTCAGTAGGTTTTTAGTCATCCATGTCTGAATGTCATTGCAGGAATCAGAAAGGGTGTCCAAAGATGGCAGGGCTTCTGTGGTAGGGATGAAGAATAGATTTGATTGTCATCTGCATATTGATGTTGGTTGACTTTATGCGTGTCTGCTATTCTTCCCAGTGGTGTAGTGTACACAGACAACAGCGCTGGTCCTAGTACGGAACCTTGTGGGACGCCACTCCTGAGATCTGTGGGACATGATGTTTTGCTCTCAATTTTAACTACTTGAGATCGATCTGATAGGTAAGATTGGAACCATGAAAGAGCAGTACCCTTGACTTTCAGGTCACTTTCCATTCTTGACAACAACGTGTGATGGTCAATAGTGTCGAAGGCTGCCGAAAGATCTAGAAGAACCAGTGCTGATACGTTTCCTTTGTCTGCTTCTGTTAGAATGTCATTGGTGACTTTTATGAGTGCTGTTTCAGTGGAATGGTTTGGTCGATATGCAGATTGATGTTTGTCAAGCAGCTTGTGTTTCTTCAGATGTTCAGAGAGACGGGTACACACAACCTTCTCTAACACCTTCGAGACAAACGGGAGATTAGATACAGGTCTGTAGTTGTATACACCATACACAATATACACCATGCACAATATACCCCATACACAATATACAAAAGTGTATATTGTGTATGGTGTATATTGTGTATGATGTATAGTGTTTATTGTGTATGGTGTATATTGTGTATATTGTGTATGGTGTATATTGTGTGTGGTGTAATGTGTATATTGTGTATGGTGCATGGTGTATATTGTGTATGGTGTATATTGTGTATGGTGTATATTGTGTATGGTGTATATTGTATATTGTGTATGGTGTATATTGTGTATGGTGTATTGTGTATATAGTGTATGGTGCATGGTGTATACACAATATACCCCATACACCATACACAATATAAACCATGCACAATATACACCATACACAATATACACTATACACAATATACACTATACACAATAGGTTTCTCACTTAATTAAAATGGTATCCGAAATTTGTGACAGACCTTAAAATAATGCTAGCTTCTGTGCTTTGCCTTTTGTTGTAGATTTAGATGTTTCATTACACTGGATGTCAAAACAGTTGTACAATATTTCAGTGAAACTGTCTTGAGTTCTAGCATTATTCCAGTCTTATTCAGTTGAACATGATCATTAAGCGTTATAACTGGAGATATCCATGTTATTGGTCCCTCGATAATACATATCCTTCGTCATGGCAGCCGACAAACGTTCCCCATGTATTATACAGTTCCATTATTGTATAGCCATTTAATTTGTCAAAAGTGTAAATACTACTACTTAAGATACCTGAGGTTAGTTGTTATGGCGCTTGAAGGATAGACGTTGTGAGCTAATTGTGATGACATGACAACTTGCTCCCCTCTGAACCGTTACTTCGACACGTTCCAATTTATGTCAAAGTTAAGAAAACTCCTGAAAAACAATACAATAAACAATAGTATACAGACACAATACACAACGGCGAGAGTGTCCGGTATAGCATAAAGCAGTTTTGTTTCCCATTCAGTTTGCATGGGGATTTCACCTTCTTATTAGTTGAGATGAACGCAGTGGTGGTGGTGTCGAGAATGGCGTTGTACTAAAATAGTCATTCATCTCGCCGGCTTGTACATGGCTTGTACATGTCTTTTTACTAGCGGCCATTGTATGTAGGACAAACAGACCAGTTGGTATATTGATGCAGACAAGCCAGCGTTGAATGTTTATCAAGCCTCTGCAAGCATGGCGGCCTTTACAAGCAACACTTCTTTCTTCTGTTTCCGTTCAAAAAAACCCACCAAGGGCTCAGCTGAGTGTTTTCGCAACAACTGACATTTCAAGGTCTGCAGGTGGTTGTTCAATGAAAGTGAACTATTCCACGCCAGATTCACTCAAGAGCACGTGCCATGACTATTGTCCTATCAGATTTCTGGCACCTTGTCATTCCAGTGTGGGAACCAGAAGGAAAACACAAACTGGCGAGGTTGAAGAAGGGTTATATCGCCGTCCCGTGCCAGAGGTACACGCAGGGTTTTATAAGCCTTCAACTGTTGATGCATTGGACTTGCTGGGCCACCATACACCATACACACACACCCCTCCCCTAGCATGTCTATGACGGTCCTGTTTACACGCCGAGAGCAGGCACAACCGCAAACACGCACAGTCACTCGCCTGGGGTTTACGACAGACGCTGTACGGCACCACAATGGTTTCCTATCGTTAATCACCTGCTTGAGTATGTGAGTCAGAATCGGTTAAAATGAAACTGTTGCTCTCTACTGAAAGTATTCCTTGGTATATTATCATCTGTCGATCAGCTGTTGCTGCCGTGTGTTTTATGTATGATCCTAGCTAGACGCTCTGCTGGCCCGGACTCACTCACTCACTCACTACAGTAAACAGGCGTAGGGTAAAACTGGCTCTTGGAGGCTGGCGTTTGGCGTTTGGCGTTTTGCGACTGGGGTAAGATGGTTGGCTATTGGCTGTTAGTTTACATACTTTAAATGCAATGTTACCATAGGTAGGAATATGCCTTCAACAACTATTTAGGGAGTATTTGATAGCCAGTCTGATACCGTAGTGAGTGGGTCAGCTAGCAGCTAGGTGGCCTCAAACAGGTTGGCCATCAACAGTACAAGTAAACTTGTAAATTATATATATATGAAATATGACATATATGTTTAAATTAAACGCTATATTCATAATGGGAATACAGCCATTGACATAATAATGTTATGTATTCAACAACAGAACACCCATTCCCAGCTGCACCAGACACCCAGGGCAAACTATATCAATTATAATTATATGTAAGGATTAAAACTCTAACTATTGTTTGTTTGTTGCCGACACTGTACAACATACTCCGCATGACGTCATCCTGGAACCAAACCAGACAATACAAGTGATGGGCCAGAAAACACAGACACATGCGCATTTGGAAATATTGTAAAAAGCGAAAACAATATGATAATTTTGAATATTACATGTTTCTGCAATAGTATTACATATTTTGTATTCTGCATATACCTGAATGAAAGGAAGGAGGTGTATATGGTTCATGTCAGTTCATACGCGATTTAGTGCTCGCAACATATGCTTACTTTGGACATGTAGCTAGGAGGATATTGAAACTATGCTGAATGCCAATCACACCACTACAGATGTATATAGATTGTGTATAGATTGTAAGTTACACAGCCGCCAGTCACCAAACGCCAGGTTTTACGCTATGCCCAGTAAACATGGCCTTGCTTGAACTACAGCATAACATGGACTACAGAACAGAGTCAGGGAATGCGGAGCAGATCGTTTGTTTCGCATCTATCATCAGGCCTACGGATGCTCGTGCCTGAAGGCGAGTTCTATACCAATATCACCACAACCATTACTACTACTACTACTACTACTACTACTACTACTACTACTACTACTACTACTACTACTACTACTACTACTACTACTACTACTACCATCACCATCACCACTTCTAATACAACTACAAAAGGATAAAGTATGTTTTTTCTGAATATATGAAAAAAAACATGAATATATTATTTTTTCTCGGATAACATGGATACCTCTAGAGATAGTACAGGTCGTTTTACGCCCCTGTTAAGCGATAGACGGAGAGCTTTGAAAACAATTTCTGCAGACTTATTGGTCCACAGCGCCATTATGTTTTATTCTTGCCACAAAAAGGACGAGTCAAGTGTGTTTTGGTTCATATACTTGTAACCCTCTGTGATTGTTAATTTTGTTGACATATTTGGGCTGAGTTAACGCCGAGAAAGGAGATCTGTTATTATGAAATTATAATTTATTTATTTATAATAGGTAAATTGGAAAGGATAAAGAACTGATGTATGATATCAATGGCGATTTGTGTGTGTCCTTTTTCCTAGGCTAGTTGCCGGTTCCCGCCCTTTGCGATATTGGGATATTGGGACATGCGAGACGGGGCCCAGCTTATCCTTTGGTTTTGATTTCACAAGAGACACTGTATATACCGGGGAACATACCACCATTGATAAGAACCTGGATGAACGGCAAATGAAAACTTAAGGTAAGCCAAAATGTTTTGATCGAAGTAAATCTTCTGTCTTTACAGTTAACCCACACACAGAGAAAGGGAATCTACTTTGTGAGACAACGTGGGGAAGGTCAGACTGACCCAGCCACTGCTGTCAGTCAAGTATCTAATGATCTTGCACACGTTCATCTCCAGCACGCTGCACGAGAACAGTGTTACCATATAAGGCATATAAGGCAATAATAGTACTCGTAGTAAAAGACACAGACGTAAACCTTGGCTTGGCACTGATTGTAAATAAACTCGGAAGGGTTTCTTTTTTCAAGGCGAAAAATATATTTTTGAAGAAATATACATAATGACAACAGAAGTGGATATCGTAAAACAAGTAAAGAGTATAACAGAACGATAACAGAGTACTTGAGGTTAGGGATGTATGTGATGAACAAAATAGCAAGGTCCACATTCGACAAATATCTAAAGAAGATTAACACCAATCTCCAGGCACCGGACGTGCAGATGTTGCTCAATGAGGGCGACGAGCCCCACGTTACAAGTAGTCACATTGCAGAGAGAGAACGTTTGGAAGCCATTAGGGGGCAAGATCGGCAAGTGTTCTGTACTATAGATCATGTTAAAAATACATATTCGATTTCTTCAGCTTCCAAATTTGTCTTGAAGCCTGAAACATGGCTCTGCTGTATGGCGTGCTCACACCGACTGAGTGAAAGCCGCCATTGTTCCCCAAGTGTCGTCCCCCTGCAGGTACGTTATGCAATGACATGCCACCACAATAAACATGGCCTGATTCTTGTGATCAAAAACACCGGATCTGAAACGTGTTTGTTTAGTTAGCGCAGTATCACATTCCTGGTGTGGTGCTCGCCATCTAGTACTGGACGTCCGCGGCCAGCGACGACATGCCCCAGCAGCAAGAATATACCTTGACAAGGTCTTCCCCCCCCCCGGTACGATACAGCGTGTCAGATGGGTAACACTACAGTAACATCTCTCAGATTCAACACGGATAATAACAGTTACTTTGTAAAATGTACAGCATTGTTTCTTGATTTACTAACTTCTCCGAACACGTGTGTATTGCCTTACCTGAACATGGTCATACCAGTTAGAATATTCTGGCAAGTACAATGATCTTTGTCTTCTTGGCGTTTACCGCTAAACTGAACGTCTAAGTGAATAGGATACCGAGTTATTCATGTTCATGTGCAAGTCCAACTGACACAATTTCGTGGAGTCATTATTCCAACTTAGAGAGTTGTCCACCTCTCCTAAACACAACCACATTTGTTTCGTCAAGCTCTACCGTAAGTTTCGATTCACATGTAAACGTCTCTAAACCTTTGGCTGATTTTGAAGACCTGTCGCAGAATCTGATACAAGTATAACAATGTCGTACGTTAATACCTTTAATAGAAATGAGAATAAGGACATTATAAGCAGTCGTTTCTTCAAACCAAGAGGACAGTCAAAAGAGGCTACCAGTTGACATTATGCCACATACATGCGTCTGTCTTCACAGGCAAATCAAACCGTAGAAAACTATAATAATTGCAATACATCAGCCGTAAATGTCAACTTTGACAAAACTATATTTACTGTTTTTAAAAAAGGATGAAAACTCAAAAGAAGAGTAAATCAGATAAGTTTTTACTGCCCACCAGAGTAGTATTCGCTAACACCCTTGAGCTCAATTGACAGGCAACTCTACAGCTGAAGCCAAGAAAACTTTAGAAACTATTACAATATGCCTTGACTGAAAGTTTTAAGTATTTGTCATGTGATGTATACGAATGCGAATGTCGACATCAAGAAGCATTGTCCAGGTAGATAGCTCACGCTTGAACGTTGTATTGTTTATTACAGTGCCTGTCCATGATCTCTTCACGCAACCCGTCAAAAACTGTCACATAACAGATTTAAATACAAGTGTCGAGCGTGATTGGTTCAAGTGGGTTTTACACGTGAAAGCAGTTCCGATCAGACTTGGCCTTGACTTCGTGTGGATATGGTAAGGAGACAGGCGTCAAACAGCATTTCTTGAATCTACTTGTAAGAGGAAGAAGAAGAAGACGAAGCGAAGATTGCTTCATACAAGAGTGACATGCATAGCTCCAGAACAGCTCCTGTACTCACTCACTCTTCGCAAAACTATATTAATACATTTCTTTCAGCATAACCCAATTCACTCATTGACGTCTCTGAACATACCAGTGAAACACAAAGAAGGCTCACAACGAGTAGATATGAATATCCCTGGTCACAGTGTTGAATATCTCTATAAGCTGATGCGATGTTGGATGACTGCAAGATCAAAGGAGGACAAGGAACGTATGGAGTGCGTTTGTGTGATACAACGAAATGTAAGTTTGCTAGTAGGGTCAATTTCTTTGCACTAGATGGACAATGTGGACTATCTGTGAGTTAGATTAAGAGAGAACGTCCATGATATGTGCGTTAAATCAAAGGAGAAAGTAAGAGAGCTACACTAAGGGTGACAGCCCAACGTTGGTCTGTATTACAGACCCTGAACTGCATTATTTCCCTTCTGCCCAGCCCTTTCTCCACTGCTGAAGCCCTGAATGAAGCAAGTCTAGATTTTCTCATCTCACTGGGCTGCTTTTCAATTTAAAAGGAATTATTTGTTTCTATAACATACAGTTACATATGTTCAGAGACTACGCGTTAGTCTAGTCGGATGTCTGTGAGCTGCAGGGAGAAATTAAGTCAGCTGCTGGAGAAAGTCGACTGAATGTGAGCACAGATGGGAAGTCATCACTGATGCAGTGAATGCTACTCGAGCGAATTACCAGAGTTTCAGTGCAATTTACGAGCTACGCTTGGACAAGGCGATCATTAAACAGCCAATAATGTGTAATGTGATACCATTTTGCAGATAAATGACATTAAAAGTGAGCTATTTGCACACCTATTATCTTGCTTTATTACAGCCTCTATCAAATCATTCCAGTCAAAAATTGTTTTTCATAATATTAGCCTCGTCAATAGTCAGCGCGGCCATTACTCGAGTTTAATTTCCGGGCGTGTAATAACCTCGTTATGTCACATTAGGGAAAACTCAGCTCCACGGGGAACATATTTCTGCCAATGCGCAACATGGCGGCACTTACTCTTTCTGGAGAAAATAGATCCAACCCTGTGCAACATGGCACCACCTACTGTCACTGGAGAAGACGGTTCTACTCGCTTACGAGTTGCACGCTTACGACAAGGCGTGTATTTCCTCACTGGAGAAGACGGTTCTACCCGCTTACGACAAGGCGGGGCTTTCTCTCACTGGAGAAAACAGTTCTACCCGCTTACGACAACTTGTGTCTTTCTGTGGAAACAATGGTTCTGCCCGCTTACAAACAGAGTAGAGTCTGAGAATACGCGAAGAGGAATGATTGCGGAGTTACACAAGTGAAAGTCCAAGAATACATCGAGGGGAGTGGTTACACAGTTATACAGGTGAGAGTCCAAGAATAAATCAAAGGGAGTGGTTACACAGTTATAAAGGTGAGAGTACAAGAATACGTAGAGGGGAGTGGTTACACAGTTATACAGGTGAAAGTCCAAGAATACATTGAGGGGAGTGGTTACAAAGTTATACAGGTGAGAGTCCAAGATACATGGAGAGGAGTGGTTACACAGTTATACAGATGAGAGTCCAAGAATTCATGCAGGGGAGTGGTTACACAGTTATACAGTTGAGAGTCCGAAATACATCGAGGGGAGTGGTTGCACAGTTATACAGGTGAGAGTCCAATATACATCGAGGGGAGTGGTTACACAGTTATACAGGTGAGAGTCCAAGAATACATAGAGGTGAGTGGTTACACAGCTATACAGGTGAGAGTCCAATATACATCGAGGGGAGTGGTTACACAGTTATACAGGTGAGAGTCCAAGAATACATCGAGGGGAGTGGTTGCACAGTTATAGAGGTGAGAGTCCAAGAATGCATCGAGGGGAGAGGCTACACAGTTATACAGGTGAGAGGCCAAGAAAACATCGAGGGGAGTGGTTACATAGTTATACAGGTGAGAGTCCAAGAAAACATCGAGGGGAGTGGTTACACAGTTATACAGGTGAGTGTCCCAGAATTCATTGAGTGAAGTGGTTACACAGTTATACAGGTGAGACTCCAAGAATAAGCGAAGGGGAGTGGTTACACAGCTATACAGGTGAGAGTCCAATATACATCGAGGGGAGTGGTTACACAGTTATACAGGTGAGAGTCCAAGAATACATCGAGGGGAGTGGTTGCACAGTTATAGAGGTGAGAGTCCAAGAATACATCGAGGGGACTGGTTACACAGTTATACAGGTGAGAGTCCAAGAATACATCGAGGGGAGTGGTTACACAGTTATACAGGTGAGAGTCCAAGAATACATCGAGGGGAGTGGTTACACAGTTATACAGGTGAGAGTCCAAGAATTCATTGAGGGAGTGGTTACACAGTTATACAGGTGAGAGTCCAAGAATACATTGAGGGAAGTGGTTACACAGTTATACAGGTGAGAGTCCAAGAATACATCGAGGGAGTGGTTACACAGTTATACAGGTGAGAGTCCAAGAATACATCGAGGGGAGTGGTTACACAGTTATACAGGTGAGAGTCCAAGAATACATCAAAGGGAGTGGTTACACAGTTATAAAGGTGAGAGTCCAAGAATACATCGAGGGGAGTGGTTACACAGTTATACAGGTGAAAGTCCAAGAATACATGGAGGGGAGTGGTTACAAAGTTATACAGGTGAGAGTCCAAGATACATGGAGAGGGAGTGGTTACACAGTTATACAGATGAGAGTCCAAGAATACATGCAGGGAGTGGTTACACAGTTATACAGGTGAGAGTCCAAGAATACATCGAGGGGAGTGGTTACACAGTTATACAGGTGAGAGTCCAAGAATACATCTAGGTGAGTGGTTACACAGTTATACAGGTGAGAGTCCAAGAATACATAGAGTGGAGTGGTTTACACAGCTATACAGGTGAGAGTCCAAGATACATCGAGGGAGTGGTTACACAGTTATACAGGTGAGAGTCCAAGAATACATCGAGGGGAGTGGTTACACAGTTATACAGGTGAGAGTCCAAGAATGCATCGAGGGGAGAGGCTACACAGTTATACAGGTGAGAGTCCAAGAATACATGGAGGGAGTGGTTACACAGTTATACAGGTGAGAGTCCAAGAATACATCGACAGGAGCAAGTTACACAGTTATACAGGTGAGAGTCCAAGAATACATCGAGGGGAGTGGTTACACAGTTATACAGGTGAGAGTCCAAGAATACATCGAGGGGAGTGGTTACACAGTTATACAGGTGAGAGTCCAAGAATACATCGAGGGGAGTGGTTACACAGTTATACAGGTGAGAGTCCAAGAATGTATCGAGGGAGAGGTTACACAGTTATACAGGTGAGAGTCCAAGAATACATCGAGGGGAGTGGTTACACAGTTATACAGGTGAGAGTCCAAGAATACATCGAGGGGAGTGGTTACACAGTTATACAGGTGAGAGTCCAAGAATACATGGAGGGAGTGGTTACACAGTTATACAGGTGAGAGTCCAAGAATTCATCGAGGGAGTGGTTACACAGTTATACAGGTGAGAGTCCAAGAAATACATCGAGGGAGTGGTTACACAGTTATACAGGTGAGAGTCCGAAATACATCGAGGGGAGCGGCTACACAGTTATACAGGTGAGAGTCCAAGAATACATCGAGGGGTGTGGTTACACAGTTATACAGGTGAGAGTCCAAGATACATTAAGGGGAGTGGTTACACAGTTATACAGGTGAGAGTCCAAGAATACATCGAGGGGAGTGGTTACACAGTTATACAGGTGAGAGTCCAAGAATGCATCGAGGGGAGAGGCTACACAGTTATACAGGTGAGAGGCCAAGAATACATCGAGGGGAGTGGTTACACAGTTATACAGGTGAGAGTCCAAGAATACATCGAGGGGAGTGGTTACACAGTTATACAGGTGAGAGTCCAAGAATACATCGAGGGGAGTGGTTACACAGTTATACAGGTGAGAGTCCAAGAATACATCGAGGGGACAGTTACACAGTTATACAGGTGAGAGTCCAAGAATACATCGAGGGAGTGGTTACACAGTTATACAGGTGAGAGTCCAAGAATTCATCGAAGGGAGTGGTTACACAGTTATACATTTGAGAGTCAAAGATACATCGAGGGGAGTGGTTACACAGTTATACATTTGAGATTCCAAGAATACATCGAAGGGAGTGGTTACACAGTTATACAGGTGAGAGTCCAAGAATACATCGAGGGGAGCGGTTACACAGTTATACAGGTGAGAGTCCAAGAATACATCGAGGGGAGTGGTTACACAGTTATACAGGTGAGAGTCCAAGAATACATCGAGGGGACTGGTTACACAGTTATACAGGTGAGAGTCCAAGAATACATCGAGGGGAGTGCTTACACAGTTATACAGGTGAGAGTCCAAGAATTCATTAAGGGAAGTGGTTACACTCTTATAAAGTTGAGAGTCCAAGATACATCGAGGGGAGTGGTTACACAGTTATACAGGTGAGAGTCTAAGAATACGCGAAGGGGAATGGTTACATAGTTATATAGGTGAGAGTCCAAGAATACATCGAGGGGACTGGTTACACAATTATACAGGTGGGAGTCCAAGAATGGATCTAAGGGAGTGGTTTCACAGTTATAGAGGTGAGAGTCCAAGAATACGCGAAGGGGAGTGGTTACACAGTTATACAGGTGAGTTTCCAAGAATACATCGAGGGGAGTGGTTACACAGTTATACAGGTGAGAGTCCGAAATACATCGAGGGGAGTGGTTACACAACTATACAGGTGAGAGTCCAAGAATACACAGTTATACATTTGAGAGTCCAAGATACATCGAGGGGAGTGGTTACACAGTTATACAGGTGAGAGTGCAAGAATGCATCGAGGGGAGAGGCTACACAGTTATACAGGTGAGAGTCCAAGAATACATCGAGGGGATCGGTTACACAGTTATACAGGTGAGAGTCCAAGAATACATCGAGGGGAGTGGTTTCACAGTTATACAGGTGAGAATCCAAGAATATACATCGAGGGGAGTGGTTACACAGTTATACAGGTGAGAGTCCAAGAATTCATCGAGGGGAGTGGTTACACAGTTATACATTTGAGAGTCCAAGAATTCATCGAAGGGAGTGGTTACACAGTTATACAGTTGAGAGTCAACGATACATCGAGGGAAGTGGTTACTCAGTTATACAGGTGAGAGTCCAAAAATACATCGAGGGGACTGGTTACACAGTTATACAGGTGAGAGTCCGAAATACATCGAGGGGAGTGGTTACACAACTATACAGGTGAGAGTCCAAGAATACACAGTTATACAGGTGAGAGTCCAAGATACATCGAGGGGAGTGGTTACACAGTTATACAGGTGAGATTCCAAGAATGCATCGAGGGGAGTGGTTGCACAGTTATACAGGTGAGAGTCCAAGAATGCATCGAGGGGAGAGGCTACACAGTTATACAGGTGAGATTCCAAGAATTCATCGAGGGGAGTGGTTGCACAGTTATACAGGTGAGAGTCCGAGAATACATCGAGGGGAGTGGTTACACAGTTATACAGGTGAAAATCCATGTATACATCGAGGGGAGTGGTTGCACAGTTATATAGGTGAGAGTCCGAAATACATCGAGGGGAGTGGTTACACAGTTATACAGGTGAGAGTCCAAGAATTCATCGAAGGGAGTGGTTACACAGTTATACATTTGAGAGTCAAAGATACATCGAGGGGAGTGGTTACACAGTTATACATTTGAGATTCCAAGAATACGCGAAGGGGAGTGGTTACACAGTTATACAGGTGAGAGTCCAAGAATACATCGAGGGGAGCACAGTTATACAGGTGAGTTACATGAAGGGAGTGGTTACACAGTTATACAGTTATACAGGTGAGAGTCCAAGAATACATCGAGGGGGTTACAGTTATACAGGTGAGAGTCAAGAATACTTCGAGGGGAGTGGTTGCAAAGTTATACAGGTGAGAGTCCAAGAATACATGAAGGGGAGTGGTTACACAGTTATACAGGTGAGAGTCCGAGAATACATCGAGGGGAGTGGTTACACAGTTATACAGGTGAGAGTCCAAGAATACATCGAGGGGAGTGGTGGGGAGTTATTAAGGGCAAGGGAGTGAATGTGAATTCAGAATAAATGTTTTCATTCGTCTTACACCACAATTGTACTAGTGATAAGTGAGAACGCACGAACGCCATAGTCCGGCTGCAGACAGGCGACTCGGCTTCGGCGGTAGTCAGGTTTTTCCACTCATCGCCGAGCACCATTACAACGCTCTGGAACCCTTATTAGATGAATTGGTCAACACGTGACCTACCCAGATGCGGTCGACCACTGTCACAACTACAGCGTAATACAGGTTGATACGGGTTCGTAACTTACGTGACAGACTCACCACGGCTACAGCAATACCAGGATTGCGTAGGATTTCAGCCCAGACAATGAGAACGCACCGCAGGTATTTCCCCGAGACGACCAGTTCGAGGCGTCATACTGTGAGATCAGAAGCTTCGGCCGCGACGTCAGTAATGTCAAAGACACAGATTATGCCCACAACAGCATTAGAGACGTGGTTGGGTTTGCAGACATCATGGGGAACGTTATGCTCAAACTGCATACAGGAAGTGGACATATTTGGTGGCGGGAGCGTATTTACTTGATACACGTCCTGGCAGTTTTAGGGCACAACATTACACAGATGGAATCAGTCGACCATTTCTCCTTCCCATTATGCAAGAAGCAATCGTCATTTTTCAAGGCGACAATCCCCAACCTCACACGGCAAGATTGACAACGGCCTTTTGAGGAATCATGACATCCAAGTACTGTCCTCAAGTGCTCCAGATGTACATTTCTTCCCCCATCGAACACTCATTGGATGCGTTTGATGACGTCAGCAGCAGCCACAGAACCTCCAACAGCTGGCAAAAGTGCTGCAGGAAGAGTGGGTGAACATGCACCAGGCAACAATTCGTAATCTGATATTGAGAACAGCTGACCTTCACCTTGACATGAGATTGATTCATGTGTGCCATGACGAACCGGGATAAATGACAATGACGTGTGCCAAATTTGAGCAATTTCTTATAATGTTTGTATTATCTTTTTAATAAATGTGCATACATCTGAAAACCGCTTTTGCGTTTCTTGTTTTGCAGGGTATGTGTTTTGGCATCTACTTTCCATGTCTAATGCTTTTTGCTGTCTAACGTCATATCATATAGTCGAGAGTAAGAACTATTGTGGCAGCTTCGTCGGCAGCTTTCTTCTATCTGGCAATGCTGTATTTACCTCCAATGATTGGAGCCACACCAGGCGTCAGGACCTGTATGTTGAAAGAAGACATTGGAGTGTCAGTCATGTTTGAAGCCGTGAATCATGTCACTACGGCTACTATAGTCTGATTGCAGTGAAAACGTACTGATGAATTTCACTTTAAACAAAAAAGTAAATCAAATAAAGTGACATTAAGATTGCGGATCCTCATCTTTACCTTACCAATTGAACATTAAAATCTCAGAATTTTATTCCACTTAGGATAAAAGTTGTTTAACAAACGATCATAGTTTCTAAACGCTATTATCGGTTTGTATTACAAGGGGGTATGCACATGAAATGAAACCACGAGAACAAGAGGGGTTGGTTTCTACGGTAGTCTAAGTTAACGCTCATCACACACCGCACGTGCATTTGTTTCACTGTTCCAACTACTGCGCGTACCCCCTTTAAATGTTCAATTGGCAAGGTAAAATTATTTGATTTACTTTTTTGTTTCAAGTGAAATTCATCGGTACTTTTTCACTGCAAACAGACTATAACTTCAGGATGTAACCTCAGAAAAATACATCACCCTTGCAGATGAAAAAGATAAACCACCGCCCGTAGAGAACAAAAACATTCACTCTAACTTGGCGGACCCCGAACTTAAAGTGTACAAGAAACAAGAACATGTGCATGTTGTTCGACAATGATAACGTTTGTACTTTGGGGCCAAATCCATTTTTTTCAGTCATATGTGGATATTGTCTTTTGTCCGTCAGTGTAGACCAACACATGGCTCTTCCAAGTTCATCAAGCCCGTATTGCTAATAGCTCAGATGGTGGAAATGCAGAAAAGCAAAATATGGTGTAAATTCAGCCGAGATTACAAGGGCTGCCATGACAGAGCGTGTGAGTCACCCCGTGCACTGACTGACTCATGATCACAGTGACCCTTTGTGTAGACGGCTGTGTAATCCCCGTGTTTAGATACAGTGACTACAGCACAGTACGTGAAGGCCTCACTCAAACACATTGTTATCAGCCTTGTGGTCCAATGTTGCCAGCTGTAGTAACCTGTATACCATCTTTAGATGTCGTCAACTTAAAGTTAGTACACCTAAAACACAGTTAGTACATATAGTACATATAACAACCACAGTTTAAAAATCACCCAGAGTTAGATACCAACCACAGTTAGTAAAAATCACCCAGAGTTAGAGGACACTAACCACAGTTAGTACACAAGACCCACAGTTAGTACATATAACCCCAAGTTAGAGTACACCATCCACAGTTAGTACATATAACCCCAAGTTAGAGTACACCATCCACAGTTAGTACATATAACCCCAAGTTAGAGCACACCATCCACAGTTAGTACATATAACCCCAAGTTAGAGCACACCATCCACAGTTAGTACATATAACCCCAAGTTAGAGCATACCATCCACAGTTAGTACACATAACCCCAAGTTAGAGCACACCATCCACAGTTAGTACACATAACCCAAAGTTAGAGCACACCATCCACAGTTAGTACATACATAACCCTTTAGAGCACACATTATCCACAATTAGTATATAACCCCAAGTAGAGTACACCATCACAAGTTAGTACACACAGTTAGAGCAATATCATCCACAGTTAGACCACATGACCCACAATTAGAGCACACCTTACAGTTAGTACACATGACCCACAGTACACCCATCCACAGTTAGTACCCACAGTTAGTACATACAGTTAAACCCCCCAGTTAGAGTACACCATCAACAGTTATTAAATAGAGCAGCATCCCCAAAACATAACCCCCAAAGTACACCATCCACAGTTAGTACATATAACCTCAAGTTAGAGCACACCATCCACAGTTAGTACATATAACCCCAAGTTAGAGTACACCATCCACAGTTAGTACATATAACCCCAAGTTAGAGCACAGTACCATCCACAGTTAGTTAGTACATATAACCCCAGTTAGAGTACACCATCCACAGTTAGTACATATAACCCCATCCACAGTTAGTAGATGTAACACCATCCACAGTTAGTACATATAACCCCAAGTTAGAGCACACCATCCACAGTTAGTACATATAACCCCAGAGTTAGAGCACACATATAACCACAGTTAGTATATATATAACCACAGTTAGTATAACATATAACCCCAAGTTAGTAAAGTATATCCCAAAGTTAGAGTACACACCATCCACAGTTAGTACAGTTATACAACCCCAAGTTAGAGCACATCATCCACAGTTAGAACACATGACCCACAGTTAGAGCACACCATCCACAGTTAGTACACATGACCCACAGTTAGTACATATAACCCCCAGTTAGAGTACGCCATCAACAGTTATTAAACATATCCCCAAAACAGAGTACACCATCCACAGTTAGTACATATAACCTCAAGTTAGAGCACACCATCCACAGTTAGTACATATAACCTCAAGATAGAGCACACCATCCACAGTTAGTACATATAACCCCAAGTTAGAGCATACCATCCACAGTTAGTACATATAACCCCAAGTTAGAGCATACCATCCACAGTTAGTACATATAACCCCAAGTAAGAGTAAACCATCAACAGTTAGTACGTAAAACCCAAAGTTAGAGTACACCTTCCACAGTTAGTACACATGACCCCAAGTTAGAGTATACCATCCACAGTTAGTAAACATAACCCACAGTTAGAGCACACCAACCACAGTTAGTACATACATAACCCTAAGTTAGAGTACACCATCCACAGTTAGAACACATGACCCACAATTAGAGCACATCATCCACAGTTAGTACACATGACCCACAGTTAGTACATAAAACCCCCAGTTAGAGTACACCATCAACAGTTATTAAATATATCCCCAAAACAGAGTACACCATCCACAGTTAGTACATATAACCCCAAGTTAGAGCACACCATCCACAGTTAGTACATATAACCCCAAGTTAGAGCACACCATCCACAGTTAGTACATATAACCCCAAGTTAGAGCACACCATCCACAGTTAGTACATATAACCCCAAGTTAGAGCACACCATCCACAGTTAGTACATATAACCCCAAGTTAGAGCCATCCACAGTTAGTACATATAACCCCAAGTTAGAGTACACCATCCACAGTTAGTACACATAACCCATCCCAAGTTAGAGCACACCATCCACAGTTAGTACACATGACCCCACAGTTAGTACATAACATATAACCCCAAGTGCAGAGCATAACCAACCCCAGTTAGAGCACACCATCCACAGTTAGTACACATGACCCACAGTTAGTACATATAACCCCCAGTTAGAGTACACCATCAACAGTTATTAAATATATCCCCAAAACAGAGTACACCATCCACAGTTAGTACATATAACCTCAAGTTAGAGCACACCATCCACAGTTAGTACACATAACCCCAAGTTAGAGTACACCATCCACAGTTAGTACATATAACCCCAAGTTAGAGTACACCATCCACAGTTAGTACACATAACCCACAGTTAGTACATATAACCCCAAGTAGGAGTACACCATCCACAGTTAGTACATATAAGCCCGAGTTAGAGTACACCATCCGCAGTTAGTACATATAACCCCAAGTTAGAGCACACCATCCACAGTTAGTACATATAACCCCAAGTTAGTTTACACCAACCTCAGTTAGTACACTTGACGCATTAGCGGTGTATATTGCCCACAATTAATGTATATACATTGCCCAGTATAACTTCATCCAGCTAGCATACTTTACTCGTTTAGAATACATAACCTGCAGGTATTATATAAAACCCATAGTTCGTATACATCATTTACATTTAGTAACTATCACACACAAATTAGCACGCATCACCACTCGTGCTATACATCAGTAGTACCAGTTAGTGTATAGTCCCCCAGAGTTAGTACATATCCCCCCAAATTAGTATATACCCCCACAGTTAGTATATACCTCCCGGAGTTAGTATATATCCCCAACAGTTATTATATACCCCCTGCAGTTAGTACATATCCCCACAGTTAGTATATATCCCCAACAGTTAGTATATATCCCCCATAGTTAGTATATATCCCCTGCAGTTAGTATATATCCCCACAGTTAGTTTATATCCCCACAGTTAGTATAAGCCCCCTGCAGTGAGTATATATCCCCACAGTTAGTATATATCCCCAACAGTTAGTATAAGCCCCCTGCAGTTAGCATATAGCCCCACAGTTAGTATATATCCCCCACAGTTAGTATATATCCCCTGCAGTTAGTATATATCCTAACAGTTAGTATATATCCCCCACAGTTAGTATATGTCCCCCCACAGTTAGTATATGTCCCCCCACAGTTAGTACATATCCCCCACAATTAATATATTCCCCACATTTAGCATATATCCCCACAGTTAGTATATATCCCACACATTTAGTATATATCCCCACAGTTGGTATATATTCCCCACAACTATTATACCCCCTGCAGTTAGTATTTATCATCCAAAACTGTGTTGATTTTGTGAGATCAGACGATATCCCCTAGGAGATATCGTTTTGACAGTAGATTTTAACCAATGCCCAGACAGTGCTATGGCTTTATGAACGTGATGATGTCACAATGCTATGACATCGCTGCACTGCAATTCTATTGGCAGTACCGTGTTCAGAGATGTACATATTTCATTGAAAACTAATGAAGAGTGCTTTTTTATGATAAATCGAATCTCACCCTCGTGTCTACTGATATCAATTATATCAACACTCGTTGATAAAAGTAAAAATATGTATTTGCAACTTTATCAACTCGTGTTGATGTGATTGATATCAGTAGACACTTGGGTGAGATTCTCTATATCCCTCGCAGTTAGTATATATACCTCGCAGTTAGTATATATCCCCCACAGTTAGTATATATCCCCGGTCGAAATCACCTAACGCTCCACCCTATCGAGGTCACCTAACGCTCCACTCTATAGAGGTCACCTAACGTTACACCATATAGAGGTCACCAAATGTTACACCATATTTAGGTGACCTACCATAACAGCCTGTCGAGGTCACCTATATCAGAGTCACGTTACGTTACACTCTATGGAAGTCAACTTACGTTACACTCTATGGAAGTCACCTTACGTTACGCTCTATGGAAGTCACATTACGTTACACTCTATGGAAGTTACATTACGTTACGCTCTATGGAAGTCACATTACGTTTCGCTCTATGGAAGTCACCTTACGTTACGCTCTATGGAAGTCACATTACGTTTCGCTCTATGGAAGTCACCTTACGTTACACTCTATGGAAGTCACCTTACGTTACGCTCTGTGGATGTCACCTTACGTTACGCTCCATGGAAGTCACCTTACATTACACTCTGTGGAAGTCACCTTACATTACGCTCTATGGAAGTCACATTACGGTACACTCTATGGACCTTACCTGACGTAACGCTCTATGGAAGTCACCTTACGTTACGCTCTGTGGAAGTCACCTTACGTTACTCTCTGTGGAAATCACCTTACGTTAGCTCTATGGAAGTCACATTACGTTACGCTCTGTGGAAGTCACCTTACGCTTCACTCAATGGATGTCACCTTACCTTACGCTCTGTGGAAGTCACCTTACGTTACGCTCTGTGGAAGTCACCTTACATTACGCTCTATGGAAGTCACCTTACGTTACTCTCTGTGGAAGTCACCTTACGTTAGCTCTATGGAAGTCACCTTACATTACGCTCTATGGAAGTCACATTACGTTACACTCTATGGATCTTACCTGACGTTACGCTCTATGGAAGTCACCTTACGTTACGCTCTATGGAAGTCACCTTACGTTACGCTCTATGGAAGTCACCTTACGTTACGCTCTATGGAAGTCACCTTACGTTACGCTACGTCACCTTACGCTCTGTGGAAGTCACCTTACGTTACGCTCTATGGAAGTCACATTACGTTACACTCTATGGAAGTCAACTTACGTTACGCTCTATGGAAGTCACATTACGTTACACTCTATGGAAATCACCTTACGTTACGCTCTATGGAAGTCACCTTACGTTATGCTGTATGGAAGTCACATTACGTTACGCTCTATGGATGTCACCTTACGTTACGCTCTGTGGAAGTCACATTACGTTTCAGTCTATGGAAGTCACCTTACGTTACGCTCTATGGAAATCACCTTACGTTACGCTCTATGGAAGTCACATTACGTTACGCTCTATGGAAGTCACCTTACGTTACGCTCTATGGAAGTCACCTTACGTTACGCTCTATGGAAGTCACATCACCTTACGCTCCATGGAAGTCACATTACGTTACGCTCTATGGAAATCACATTACGTTACGCTCTATGGAAGTCACCTTACGTTACGCTCTATGGAAGTCACCTTATGTTACGCTCTATGGATGTCACATTACGTTACGCTCTATGGAAGTCACCTTACATTATGCTCTATGGAAGTCACCTTACATTACGCTCTATGGAAATCACATTACATTACGCTCTGTGGAATTCACCTTACATTACGCTCTGTGGAAGTCACCTTACATTACGCTCTATGGAAGTCACATTACGTTACACTCTATGGAAATCACATTACGTTACGCTCTGTGGAAGTCACCTTACATTACGCTCTATGGAAGTCACCTTACAGTACGCTCTGTGGAAGTCACCTTACGTTACGCTCTATGGAAGTCACCTTACGTTACGCTCTGTGGAAGTCACATTACGTTACACTCTATGGAAGTCACATTACGTTACGCTCTATGGAAATCACATTACATTACGCTCTGTGGAAGTCACCTTACATTACGATCTGTGTAAGTCACCTTACATTACGCTCTATGGAAGTCACATTACGTTACACTCTATGGACCTTACCTGACGTTACGCTCTGTGGAAGCCACCTTACGTTACGCTCTGTGGAAGTCCACTCTATAGAGGTCACCTAATGTTACACCATATTTATGTGACCTACACTAAGAGCCTGTGGAGGTCACCTATATCAGAGTCACCTACCGTTACACTCTATGGACGTCACCTACCGCTACGCTCTATGGAAGTCATGGCAGGTTGACAACAAGACCGAAATGTTTGGAAAGGATTGATTACTCCGTCACGCTCTAATCAAGATGGGTAATTGAGAAGCGATAGGGTCACTTGAGTAGGCAGTCGGAACACTTCAGTGTTACCTGAGCAGGCATTCGGAACACTTCGGTGTCACCAGAGAGGTAATGGAAGGCCCATTTAGGTAGTTTAGAGGCATTAGACCGCCAACACAAAATATTCCAGATCGCGGCGAGTGATTGTGCGCTCGCATTAACTGAGCTCGAGTTCACAATGGGGGCAATTACACGTAATCACAGCGATTTAGTGGCTTCATGTTGCTCATTTAAACGATAACTGTTGCATGTCAATTGCACAGGCGGGTATATCTTATAAAGGGACTTCCTTTAATTGTGGACACTTTCAGTGGAAGTCAATTTGAGCAGCTTACTGCCTGTTTGGATGCGGGGAGGTCATTGACGGACATCAATACAAACTACAGCACTAAGTGTCCTTACTCTGTAAACCCTACTTAAATATACGTACTGCACTTACTCTGTGAACTCTACATAGAAATCCGTAACCTATATTTACGCCAGCACTTGTAAAGGCTAACAGAAAACCTGTACGGTATTTTGCACTGCGCCACCACTTCGCCGCCAAGCTTCTTGTTGTTATCCCGCTTCTCGGTCATCACAGCCGGATCAGGGGTATTATATTATACGCTCATTTTAATTTAGGTTTCTCAGTTCAGTATCAGTGGCAGCAAAACACATCGTTAGATGTAGCTAAGTATGACAAATAGTTACTCTTTAGTATCTTTTCTTTATTACTTCGGATGTGTAAAGTAGAGCATGTTTGAAGTGTGTTCTTCAAGCGAACATGATTGTGTATATGTTTTAGTGCCGCCTATATAGCGACACAAACCAGGTTAATGTGACAAGATGGTAATGGCTCTATTGTCACATTCGAAGCGGAAGGACGCTGCGGCGGCCGCCCGGTTCCATCAAACACTGATAATGTAGCTTTATTGTTCCACTACGTCGAGATAAGCAAGCCCCCATGGGGCGCTGCTGGATATAGTCGCTGCATTTGGCCAGAATGGGTTATTGTAATGTCGGCCAAACATGTGGGTCAGCAGGACATCTCACATACCTGGTTTAACTACTTGGTTTGTTGATGGGAGTGAGCTGTGTGTGGTACAAGGTTGTTCAGGGTCATCTATGTTTCTCACTAACTCGTACAACCGCAGTAGGACTCCAGAACGCAGCTTCCACGGGAATTCAACGACAGCATTGATTTTGGTGAACAGCTTGAAAAGCTGATAAAGACAAGCTTCTTCTGTACTCATGACTGGAACAATAGCATGTTCCATTACTTTACTTCTTGAGATGGGGCAGGCTGGATTCTACACTTGAATTAGATCCATATAGTAAATAGCGTGGGAGCCAGACTAGGATACCATATGTGAAATAAATGATGTAAACAACAGTAAACAGCCCAAACTTAACATACAAATTGAATAGGCTACACTCCTGATCACTGCCATGTATGTTATAGTTGAAGTGTTAAACAAGACTCCTGATCAACGCCACGTATGTTATAGTTGAAGTGTTAAACAAGACTCCTGATCACTGCCACGTATGTTATAGTTGAAGTGTTAAACAAGACTCCTGATCACTGCCACGTATGTTATAGTTGAAGTGTTAAACAAGACTCCTGATCACTGTCACGTATGTTATAGTTGAAGTGTTAAACAAGACTCCTGATCACTGCCACGTATGTTATAGTTGAAGTGTTAAACAAGACTCCTGATCACTGCCACGTATGTTATAGTTGAAGTGTTAAACAAGACTCCTGATCTCTGCCACGTATGTTATAGTTGAAGTCTTAAACAAGAATGCCACTAAGGAAGAGCAACCCCTGTGTCTGACAGTCATCGGAGTGTGAAAGTCAATCTACACACACGCACAATTTGGTTGAACTGAGAATAAAACTGAAGTAATCCCACGACATGCTGAACAGCGTGTGTCTGCTGGAAACAGAAATGACCGTCCATTATGATGGTGTTTACAACAGAACAACATTACACCACTTCATACGAAGTTCATTTACCTTTCTGCGTTAGTTTACATCAGTATTAGTACCTACTGCTAATATTTCCCAGACCCCTTGTATTGCACATAAAGGTACGAAACAACTCAAAGTCCATTTTTATCACCGTATTTCGAGCGTCTGTATATGTTATATTATTAAAGGGGCAGTTAGCAGGGGACATCTTGGACCCATCTCTTCATTACTGGAACAACACGAAGTGTCGCCAGAACAGCTCAGGGGCAGTTAGCTGAGGTCATCTTGGACCCATTTCTTCATTACTGGAACAACAAGTGTCGCCAGAACAGCTCAGGGGCAGTTAGCTGGGGACATCTTAGACCCATGTCTTCATTACTGGAACAACACGAAGTGTCGCCAGGACAGCTCAGGGGCAGTTAACGGGGGACATCTTGGACCCATCTCTTCATTACTGGGACAACAAGTGTCGCCAGAACAGTTCAGGGGCAGTTAGCTGGGGTCATCTTAGACCCATCTCTTCATTACTGGAACAACACGAAGTGTCGCCAGAACAGCTCAGGGGCAGTTAGCTGAGGTCATATTGGACCAATTTCTTCATTACTGGGACAACAAGTGTCGCCAGATCAGCTCAGGGGCAGTTAGCGGGGGACATCTTAGACCCATCTCTTCATTACTGGAACAACACGAAGTGTCGCCAGAACAGCTCAGGGGCAGTTAGCTGGGGACATCTTGGACCCATCTCTTCATTACTGGGACAACAAGTGTCGCCAGAACAGTTCAGGGGCAGTTAGCTGAGGTCATCTTAGACCCATCTCTTCATTACTGGAACAACACGAAGTGTCGCCAGAACAGCTCAGGGGCAGTTAGCTGAGGTCATCTTAGACCCATCTCTTCATTACTGGTACAACAAGAAGTGTCGCCAGAACAGCTCAGGGGCAGTTAACTGAGGTCATCTTAGACCCATCTCTTCATTACTGGAACAACACGATGTGTCGCCAGATCAGCTCAGGGGCAGTTAGCTGAGGTCATCTTAGACCCATCTCTTCATTACTGGAACAACAAGAAGTCACGAAAGGACAGCTCAGGGGCAGTTAGCTGAGGTCATCTTAGACCCATGTCTTCATTACTGGAACAACAAGAAGTCACGCCAGAACAGCTCAGGGGCAGTTAGCGGGGGACATCTTGGACCCATTTCTTCATTACTGGAACATCAAGTGTCGCCAGAACAGCTGAGGGGCAGTTAGCTGAGGTCATCTTGGACCCATCTCTTCATTACTGGAGTAGCAAGAAGTGTCGCCAGAAGAGGTTAGGGGCAGTTAGCCAAGGTCATCTTGGACCCATCTCTTCATTACTGGAACAACAAGAAGTGTCGCCAGGACAGCTCAGGGGCAGTTAGCTGGGGACATCTTGGACCCATCTCTTCATTACTGGAACAACACGATGTGTCGCCAGAACAGCTCAGGGGCAGTTAGCTGGGGACATCTTGGACCCATTTCTTCATTACTGGGACAACAAGTGTCGCCAGATCAGCTCAGGGGCAGTTAGCTGAGGTCATCTTAGACCCATCTCTTCATTACTGGAACAACACGAAGTGTCGCCAGAACAGCTCAGGGGCAGTTAGCTGGGGACATCTTACACCCATGTCTTCATTACTGGAACAACACGAAGTGTCGCCAGGACAGCTCAGGGGCAGTTAGCTGGGGACATCTTAGACCCATCTCTTCATTACTGGAACAACAAGAAGTGTCGCCAGAACAGCTCAGGGGCAGTTAGCTGGGGACATCTTGTACCCATCTCTTCATTACTGGAACAACACGAAGTGTCGCGAGAAAAGCTCAGGGGCAGTTAACTGAGGTCATCTTAGACCCATCTCTTCATTACTGGAGTAGCAAGAAGTGTCGCCAGAAGAGGTTAGGGGCAGTTAGCTGAGGTCATCTTGGACCCATCTCTTCATTACTGGAACAACACGAAGTGTCGCCAGATCAGCTCAGGGGCAGTTAGCTGAGGTCATCTTAGACCCATCTCTTCATTACTGGAACAACAAGAAGTCACGAAAGGACAGCTCAGGGGCAGTTAGCTGGGGACATCTTGGACCAATTTCTTCATTACTGGGACAACAAGTGTCGCCAGATCAGCTCAGGGGCAGTTAGCGGGGGACATCTTAGACTCATGTCTTCATTACTGGAACAACACGAAGTGTCGCCAGAACAGCTCAGGGGCAGTTAGCTGGGGACATCTTAGACCCATCTCTTCATTACTGGGACAACAAGTGTCGCCAGAACAGTTCAGGGGCAGTTAGCTGAGGTCATCTTAGACCCATCTCTTCATTACTGGAACAACACGATGTGTCGCCAGAACAGCTCAGGGGCAGTTAGCTGAGGTCATCTTAGACCCATCTCTTCATTACTGGAACAACACGAAGTGTCGCCAGAACAGCTCAGGGGCAGTTAGCTGGGGACATCTTAGACCCATCTCTTCATTACTGGAACAACACGAAGTGTCGCCAGATGACAGCTCAGGGGCAGTTAGCTGGGGACATCTTTCATTACTGACCCATGTCTTCATTACTGGGGTCAACAGACCCAGTTCATTACTGGAACAACACAGTGTCGCCAGAACAGCTCAGGGCAGTTAGCTGGGGTCATCTTAGACCCATCTCTTCATTACTGGAACAACAAGAAGTGTCACGAAAGGACAGCTCAGGGGCAGTTAGCTGGGGTCATCTTAGACCCATCTCTTCATTACTGGAACAACAACAGGGGCAGTTAGAAGTGTCGCCAGAACACGAAGTGTCAGCAGCTCAGGGCAGTTAGCTGGGGACATCTTAGACCCATCTCTTCATTACTGGAACAACACGAAGTGTCGCCAGAACAGCTCAGGGGCAGTTAACGGGGGACATCTTGGACCCATCTCTTCATTACTGGAACAACAAGTGTCGCCAGATCAGCTCAGGGACAGTTAGCGGGGGACATCTTAGACTCATGTCTTCATTACTGGAACAACAAGAAGTCACGCCAGAACAGCTCAGGGGCAGTTAGCAGGGGACATCTTAGACCCATCTCTTCATTACTGGGACAACAAGTGTCGCCAGAACAGCTCAGGGGCAGTTAGCCGATGTCATCTTGGACCCATCTCTTCATTACTGGAACATCAAGTGTCGCCAGAACAGCTGAGGGGCAGTTAGCTGAGGTCATCTTGGACCCATCTCTTCATTACTGGAGTAGCAAGAAGTGTCGCCAGAAGAGGTTAGGGGCAGTTAGCCAAGGTCATCTTGGACCCATCTCTTCATTACTGGAACAACAAGAAGTGTCGCCAGGACAGCTCAGGGGCAGTTAGCTGGGGACATCTTGGACCAATCTCTTCATTACTGGAACAACACGATGTGTCACCAGAACAGCTCAGGGGCAGTTAGCTGGGGACATCTTGGACCAATTTCTTCATTACTGGGACAACAAGTGTCGCCAGATCAGCTCAGGGGCAGTTAACTGGGGACATCTTAGACTCATGTCTTCATTACTGGAACAACACGAAGTGTCGCCAGAACAGCTCAGGGGCAGTTAGCTGAGGTCATCTTAGACCCATGTCTTCATTACTGGAACAACATGTGTCGCCAGAACAGCTCAGGGGCAGTTAGCTGGGGACATCTTACACCCATCTCTTCATTACTGGAACAACACGAAGTGTCGCCAGGACAGCTCAGGGGCAGTTAGCTGGGGACATCTTAGACCCATCTCTTCATTACTGGAACAACACGAAGTGTCGCCATAACAGCTCAGGGACAGTTAGCTGGGGACATCTTAGACCCATGTCCTCATTACTGGAACAACACGAAGTGTCACCAGAACAGCTCAGGGGCAAAGTTAGACAAGCTAACAAGTCTAACAGTCAGAAGAGAATGCCGAGTCAACGCCGCACGTCTAGTTTGATTCATATTTTAAAAACACCTCATAAACTGAGGCGCTTGAACGATGAGAAACGCCGAATTTCCCTCTACGTGAGAGGAGTTGTGAAACTGGGAGCCCCTGGACGGAAATTGATAAAGGCAGTGGATAAAACATAGACTATAGATAACCATTCAACCTTAAAACAGCATAGGAAAGGTGAACTGAATATTCAACAGTGCTAAATGTGTTTCAACACATGGACTTGCTGTTTAAACAATAGCGCCTCGAAGCAGCAGCATGTGTATAGAGTGACTGAACTGTTGACTTTAATGTTCCAGAGTGAATCCTATTGTCCATTCGTATATCAAAGCTTTGAATTGAACTGATTGACTTGAATCAATAAATGATATGAATGAACTGCTTGTTTTGTCGGTTTTTGCATAGAATATAATCTTCATATACCTCGATGATAATATGTGTAGTCCCTAGACAGACATCGACACACACTTCACAGATCTACGAACCTCCCACTCATACCAATACATCTAACAAGTAATGTAATCATTTAAACTGTGAGTTTAAACGAGTATTTTACATGGATGAGTGCATTCCACACAAACGCTACACCCTCCTGTTAACAATGTGTAACTGTTTAGAGTTCGATGGTCTGAAAATACCCAGAGTTATGTTGACCCTAGACATGTGTGCTGGCGAGTTCATTCATCAGAAATCTGTTACTTACGATGTGTTTATAAATACGAACTGCAAGCCACACTCATAGTAATGTTTCATGTCGTGGTTAGAACCGTAATTGATCTATTGAAAGGTGTCATACATTTATGTTTAGATATATGTATAAAATCTACAGGCACATACATTCCTACAATACCACAATTCATTCAAATGTATTAAATACCGGTTACATTTAATATACACACACACAACAACAAAACAAAGGTTCAATGAGGGGGATACCCATGACCTCTCTGAAATAACTACCTTTATAAATAATAATGCACAACACATCTTCCCTAACCTATAATAAATACGGTACACTGGTCACACAATGTATGAATGGGAAGCTTCACCGGTAGGCGAGGTCGGTATGTTGACATTGTTAACCCGGTATGTTGACATTGTTATGGCCGGTCGCTTAGTCTATCTGCTACAACTAGCTATGAATAAACCTGCTTCGACAGTGAAACATGTTCCTCGCCTTTAAAATGTCCACATTAAAATATGTTATCTCTGCGATTAAGGATGAAGATCGTAAACATGAAATACGTTCCTTGCCTCTACATGTCTTATCTATTTCTTCTATCTCTTTCCTACAGAGATACAGCTTGTCTAACTTTCAATTATGTACAACTTGTACACCGTACAGGATGAATTTGATGCAGCTAGACGTACATTTTTCCTACTTTACCCGTCGTATATAACGTTGACACAACCCGTCTCTATTGTGCTATGATGTACCTTCAACACACACCCACAGGCCCCCACTGAGGGTCAGAAAATCGATGAACTAAGCCCTGGTTTACTATCCAGCCCCCCCTACTATATAACATGTAAAGGGTCATCACAGAAATACAGTGACATGATCGAAAACCGGACAATTACGCACACATCAACCGATATATCGTATTTTCAAGGTCTCACAAATATCAAAAGCTTTTGTCCATATCTCTGATGTGTGTAGGAGGCATATACACATGCTTCCCGTGGGGATGCATTTGTTGGTTTTTATCAAATCGCCAAAGACCGAGTTGCTGTGCCGGAAGTATACAAAACTAGGTCGTCAGCGCAATCAAATTGGTTAATAAAATGACAACAATTGCATGTGCGAAAATGAGAGTGAATTTCAAACGTCTTTCATCCAAGATGTCACGGTCTGATATTTTATCTTGGTAAGAATAATTTTAAAAACGAATACAAATATTTTTTATAGAAACTCATAATAATCCATTCATTCAGTGCAATGTGTTAGCCCATCAGATTGCCGTAGGTAGTGAAGTCAAGCGCTGACGACCTATTTTTGTATACTTCCGGCACAGCAACTCGGTCTTTGGCGCTTTAATAAAAACCAACAAATGCATCCCCACGGAAAGCGCATGTATATGCCCCCTACACACATCGGAGATATGGACAAGAGCTTTTGATACTTGTGAGACCTTTAAAATACGATATATTCATTGACGTGTGCGTAATTGTCCGGTTCATGTCACTGTATTTCTGTGATGAACCTTTACATGTTATATAGTAGGGTGGCTGGATAGTAAACCAGGGCTTAGTTTATCGATTTTCTGACCCTCAGTGGGGGCCTGTGCACACACCCTGCATTTATCAAAACAGGTCGCAGGCTCTGCCTAGCTAGGGCTATTTGAATATAGGGTCACGTGAGTTGTCAAGCGCGCTCAGTTCAAACCGGGCTGACAGGTGCTGTCTGTCTGTCTATTCAGGGCAGCACGCTATACATAGCTCTATTCATGACACTTTGCTTTTGTTTTTCACGTCTTATAAAGGGTTTTCTACAAGATTACATGACTGCCTTAAAATACCCACCTTTCATTAACCTTTCCTGACCTGTGACGTCCTGCCTATACATTAGCATATGCATCAGCTATGACCACGTGACTTGGATGAGCCAATGCATTTCCCGTAACCTTCCCTCCATCAAACCTACCTTCTGGCGACCACTGTCAGTACATTCCATTTACGTTCACTTGATTACGACAGCCTTGCCTGCACTTCGACAACCGCGTAACAACAACACTGCTTCTGTTTTGATATAATTAATACGGAATGAGGTGGAGGTCTTTACCGCTGACAAAATCGTGTTGTCCATCATAACAGTAATTAATCCAGTGACAGCACAATGCCAATCAAATGGCCGCGGATTACCATTGTCAGATTGTTCCCCTGGTCATCTTTCATAGAGCACTGCAGCTAATTGAGATAGGCATCCAGTCTAAGTAAACTTGGACTCGCAACACCGCTTATGCAGCAGGGGCGGATACAGCTTTTTGAGAAAGGGGGGGTGCACACTATTGAGAAAAGGGAGGGTGCACACTTCATTTTCACCCGAGTTTCAATGGTCATTTAATAAACTTTCAGGACAAAAGGGGTTGGGGGGGTGCGCACCCCTGCACCCCCCCCCCCCTCTGGATCCGCCTATGTGCAGAGTCAAACTATCTAACTTTCTTTATGTTTTATCTACCTATGTAAATATATCTAATACCTATGTGTGTGTGTACACACATGTATACATAATGTATAATATTATATCAATAGATGTGTATCTGTATCTACATGTATATACACAGGTGTCATATTTTCGCCAGTGTCACAAAGCTTTCGTTTTCCTCTAAAACCATTAAAATACATAAGCCTATATTATATGTTTGGCAGTATTGACGGTGTAAGTAGCGCTAAATCCCTGTCCTGTGGCATTCGTTGTCGGCCTTCTGGGGAAGTCGATCAATATGGTCGCATGTGATAGTTCAGTGACACTCATGCATGTGTGCCCACGTTGTCAACACGATACGTCACGTAGTAGCAGGGAGTACACCGTATTGACGTATCGGTGATTTAACACATGTTACTGACAAGTTGATTCCCACTGTGTTTACGTTTGTTGTGTAAACAATACCACTTGCTGGTGTTTTGTTGCAAAACACTAAGCAGCAGCGGTGAGCTGTCTAGACGTGAACATATGTCAACCAATGCAATAGTCAATGGTGTCTCATCACTTTATGTCCTTGTAGGTTGGTGACCGGTTTTACCAAACAAATATCCTACACTATGGTTTTGTTGTGCCTCCATATTTCGAGACAGAACCAAGTCAACAGTTGTTTAACTGGATTACGACTGTACAATTTACAAAATAGCTGAGGCAATCGGTGGCTTTAACTGCACCAACTTGAAATTACACAGATGATTTCAAAACCTTTATCTCAGTCACATCCTGAATATGATTCGGTATTTTAGTGACAGTTTCCATTTGGAGACTGCCAATCTCCCCATCGACAGAAAACAACCTGAGTTCTTGTATCTCATAAGCTCCAGCGTACAGGAACTTCGTGACATCGGCAGTCATATCCTTACACACACAGGATTCGACTCCTTACACACACAGGATTCGACTCCTTACACACACGACTCCTTAGGATTCGACTCCTTACACACACAGGATTCGACTCCTTACACACACAGGATTCGACACACACAGGATTCGACTCGATTCTCCTTACACACACAGGATTCGACTCCTTACACACACAGGATTCGACTCCTTACACACACAGGATTCGACTTAGTTTTAACTCTCGATTTCCAAACTGGAAACGTTAGTCCTCTATACGCAGAACTATTCATTGTGAAGAAATACTGTTACCTTCACTGTATTAAGGATTACAGCCAGTCTTTGGCTGAGGGATTTGGTGGTACATTCACTGGACAGAGCAATACACCTCTCCTTGTACCCAGTTTTATTGAGCTTTGGACTGTTTGTTTTGCTTTAAACATTTTATTGAGAATAGGTGAATGGGATTGGGCACAAGTTGTCCAACGTATGCCACCTTCTCCCAGATATACAGCTGACTTACAATTAACACTCTACACAAACAGAAGCGTTAAAGACTAGGGAAGAAAGGAGAACAGAGAGGACATAGTTTACCTACATATAGGACCTGTACATATTTGAAAATTGTTCTATTATCATATTCTGGTAAATCCCCATTTCAATACTAACATCAAATTGAGATCAGTTCGTACTAGGCTGTAGAAAGCTCAAAAACATAATCCAACAAAAAATCGTGTCCGTTGACTGGTCGTAAATCAAAGCTACACCCTACTTACATAAACCCACGAAGTTCCGAAACAATTATAATTTCACTATTTAAAACAATATTGTCATTGTTTACTCGTTTTAGTCCTTATGTGACTATCAAACCCATTATTTTGTTTACTTAAAGTCTTTACTTGACTTTTGACAACTGTTAATCAACTGTGCTCTGACTTGGCACTGTCAGAGACAGCCTCTCCGGCAATGGCGGTTCTCTATAAAAGCATAACACACAAGAGATCAATTCAGTGACAAGAGATATCACTGCTGCAGGCCTTGGCCCATTGTGCACGTGAATTACGTGCCGCTGCCTAGCACGTTACACATGTATTCAATGTTTTGATGTGGATCGAACATTCTGTCCAATTTGTGTATTTTACTACGATACTACATACATTTCTATATTATGCATCTCTTTCTACTATTAACAGGTCACATTTCAAGAAAGAATGATGTTTGTAATTTATTCACATTTACTAACACACACCATTCAGCTGTTTCCTATACCTAGCCTACACCAATCACCATTTATCTGTCTCACCTCATTTATCAGTTTAGTATGAATGCATTTTAAAATTTGTTTTCTGTGGCAAAACGAATAGTATTATGGGGCCTTGGGATAGTTTTATACATAAACGTTTTGCAATCGTGTGTTGACCTACATGTTCTTACATTAACAGTTTATCATTACAGAAGAAGGGGAAAACAATCATTTCTTCCCATGAGGAGTTATGATATTTTCCGAAGTGCTTAGTTTGTATCTGGATTTCAGTACTAAACAGGAATGGATATATTTTCAGGTATTGTAGTCAAACTCGTGTAGGAAGCTCACGAGTTTCGTATAATTCGTATGTAATGAGACCGAGTGTGCTATTTTATTTATTACCCACGTGTTGTATGCTTAAAATTGACAAAATAACGCATTTTTGTTATTTTTATGATTTCAAATCGAAACCGGTTTCATAAAGAGGTTGCGGAAGAATTTTGTTGAGGACTCACCTTTGCACGTCTTTTGACATTCCTGAATATGCGCAATTGAACATAGTTCTTATCTGTTTTACTTAATAAGGAAGACAACAGCATTAGGAAAATTAGAATTTTAATAACTGCAAACACAAGCTTCAAAAAAAGCAAATATGTTTCATTATATACTCAGCAGTAAAAAAAACCATCAGTACGAATTCAAAATTAGATAGGCACTGTAATAAAATCATTACAGAAATGGACATAATATTCAGATCAAAAACACTTTTTGTGTACAATATCTTAACACATCAATAAATAACGCTGCACAATTTCAAGACATTACGTGAACGTTTGCAGTCCATTCAGATTCTTGACTTCAGTATCTAGTGTGACCACCACGAGCGGCAATAACTGCAGCACAGCGTGTATGCATGGAGTGCACCAATCGATTGATGAAGGCCATTGGCATGACATTATTCAGTCTCCTCTGAATTTAGTCTCAAAGATGTTCAATTGGGTTTTAATCAGGACTAAGGGCTGGCCACTGCATAATTATTTTGATTTAAACATATTTATTTAAGAGAATGGATTAGGTACAAGTTATGTTAACTTAGTGAAACCCTCCCCTATTTACAGTGCTTACATGGAAAAGTGAAACAAACCATATGTACAGGGACAGAAAGATATATACGAAAGGATATATGCAATACAATGAATACATGAATTATTTTAGATCATAAACTTTATATCCAATTACTGAACCTTTTTGGAGTTTGATATATATTTTTGAACTTCATTAAAAATTTGAATGTTGTCACTGTACGGAAGATCTACACTGCCATTTAATAGTACGTGTTAATGTTGACACCGTTCTGCTGTAGGAAGTCCCGTGTAACTCTGGCAGTATGGGCCCGGGTGTTATCGTGGGGTCTGAGAGCTTGGTCGATGTAGCGCACCTCTGTGATGCCGCCCTTCTCCATGGACCAAGGTTCAGGAACACCACCCCATACCATGATGCTTGCACCTCCCCTTGAGTCTCTTTCCATAACACTTTGGTCTGAGTAACGCTGGCCACGTCGTCGCCATATTCTTGTTCTGTCATCTGCAGTTGATACGCAGTTCCGACTCTAATCTGTGAACAGAACAGTTCTCCGTTGCCTGTATCGCCAGTTTTGGTGTTGTAGGGCAAACTGTAGACGTTCACGCCGATGACGATGGGTGAGGATAGGTCCACGGTAAGGTCTACGTCGCTGTTAAGACGTCGGCGTACTGTATCAGTACTGATTGGTCTTCCGTGTGTTCCCACTGTCTGGCGTGCTGTTTCGGATGCCTGCATGAAGGGATTCTGTACATGCTGTCGCACAACATGGCGGTCTTGTCGTCTTGTGGCCCGGAAACGTTGCTGCAGCCTGTAGATGGTCCGAACGTTGACCTGGAAGTGATTGGCAACGGCTTGTGCAGTGTGGCCAGCTTCAAATCTTCCTAGAGCCTGGAACCTCTCAGCTGTCGTGAGTCGCGGTATCCTGCTGACGTTGTAATGTGAATCTGTCATCCAGGTTTGGGGATGCATTTTATAGGGCTGGTACTTGTGTGAAAAACATGGAGAACACAGTACCATCTCCGAGATCAGGTTGCGTTTTTGAGACCATTTCCTGCGTCCCATACTGAGTTTGGGAAGGAATGTCTTTGCTCAGGTAAAGTTGGAGATGTTGTAAAAAATATACCATCAACACTTTAAATGAGGTTACAGTTATCCGTTTCTGCGAAGGAAAATTCCAAACTGACGTTTCTTTTGCTGCTTAGTATAGAATGATAACGAACTATCAACTCATATCACATTAGCCCGTACGACAAAAGATGTCAAAGACAAAAGATCAAAGACATACCGTCAACCGTCACTTGACGTGTTATCCTAGTGTAGCATATGCGTCGGCACGGTGGAATTCTCACGCTTTTCCTCGACCTTAGTGTTAATATCTAACTTTTATGTATTTGTGTTACATTTTCAAGTAATCACGTTCATGTGAGATGTCTCGTCTAACGTAATTGACGTAGTAAAAGTAGAATGAATGAATTCATTTGATGTTTGTTGCGAATGAGGATGTAGTTCCGTCACTACGTGACCTAATTGAGAGGTCATCTGTAATCCAATAAAGTCGTTAGAATGTTAGGTCAAGTCGTTACGGCACAGACCAACGCGATACGACACTCGTGTGATTAGTATGCAACTACCCATACGTTGACCACGTGTGTAATAATGGGACTTCTCCCAGGAAGCACCGCCTGTTGAACCCACCAAGAACCTTCCTGAGAACACGGAGACTCCCGAACACTGCATTCTGCTGCATTACCCAGAGAGTCAGAAGGGCTGTGCTCCCGGTGGAGAACCCGGGTACTCTGCTGATCTGCATCAAGAAATCCGGAGGTACCAAACCCAGGGCACCGAGAACAATGGGGAGTCTGATGACAAGTGAGACATTTCCAAGGTCATGTCCGCGTATTTAGCATGCTTTTCCTGAATTTTGCCAAAAGGGACAGAGAAGTCAATGATGTAAATACATTCACTGGCTTCATCAAAAAGGACAAAATCAGGCTTGTTAGCAGGAATCATTCAGGCAATATGGGCCTATTACCAAAAGTTAACAGCAAAAAATTCATGACGCCCCAGACATGTTCAGGGTCGTACCATGGATGGACCTCAGAGTTTAAGCCTCAGTCATGGCGGAGACGGTAGTAGAGGCAGCGAGCCATGCCATCATGTCTTTTAAGATATGCTGTTTGTGTCAAGGAAGGACATCAACTGGCAGTTTGTTGGACAATCTCTGTGAATTCATTGCACAATCGACATTTCATGATTACATTTTTTTGAGAGCGGGAAGTTTAGGTTGGATTGCTATTCTGTTCCACACACTGCATATATACGCGATGCAGTGGTTTCTCAGAAACATTCTATGCTAATGGCAGACTGAATGAGTTCATCTGGTTTATTCCCATTGCTGAACCGTCTAGCAGTACATCGCCATCAACAAAGTCAACCTTAAATTTGACATGATCCTTATCGTTATTCTCCTTATTATTATGAGTGCTGGCTGGAACAGAATGGATGTATTCAAAACCTGGATCCTGTTTTCCAGTTTGCAAAGTTTACCAATGACCACATTGATTTGATGGCCACACTGACTTGACTTGATGACCACATTGACTTGACTTGATGACAACATTGACTTGAATTGATGACAACATTAATATATATTGACTTGACTTGATGACCACATTGACTTCCCATATTTCTGCTCTGTTCTTCTCTGTCCATCTTGTAGAATGAATGTAAATAATACTATGTAAATACTACGGAGAGGGTGTTCTAAGTTGTATAACTTGTACCCAATCCTTTTCTCATGAATAAAATATGTTTAAAACAAAACAAAACAAAACTTGATGACCACATTGACTTGAATTGATGACCACATTGACTTGACTAGATGACAACATTGACTTAAATTGATGACAACATTGACTTGAATTGATGACAACATTGACTTAAATTGATGACCACATTGACGTAAATTGATGACCACATTGACTTGAATTGATGACCACATTGACTTGAATTGATGACCACATTGACTTGATGACATCATTGACCTGGCTTGATGATCACATTGACTTGAACTGATGACATTGACTTGAAATGATGACAAAATTGACTTGAATTGACGACAACATTGACTTGACTTGATGACAACATTGACTTAAATTGATGACAACATTGACTTGAATTGATGACCACATTGACTTGAATTGATGACCACATTGACTTGAATTGATGACAGCATTGACTTGATGACATCATTGACCTGGCTTGATGACCACATTGACTTGATGACATCATTGACCTGGCTTGATGACCACATTGACTTGAACTGATGACATTGATTTGAATTGACGACAATATTGACTTGACTTGATGACAACATTGACTTGAATTGATGACATCATTGACTTGAATTGATGACCACATTGACTTGATGACATCATTGACCTGGCTTGATGATCACATTGACTTGAACTGATGACATTGACTTGAAATGATGACAAAATTGACTTGAATTGACGACAACATTGACTTGACTTGATGACAACATTGACTTAAATTGATGACAACATTGACTTGAATTGATGACCACATTGACTTGAATTGATGACCACATTGACTTGAATTGATGACAGCATTGACTTGATGACATCATTGACCTGGCTTGATGACCACATTGACTTGATGACATCATTGACCTGGCTTGATGACCACATTGACTTGAACTGATGACATTGATTTGAATTGACGACAATATTGACTTGACTTGATGACAACATTGACTTGAATTGATGACATCATTGACTTGAATTGATGACCACGTTTACTTGAACTGATGACAACATTGACTTGACTTCATCCACCATACAACCAACAAGTTCCTCTTCATTTTGGCCAATTATTGGCAGTTAGGATAATCATTGATTGTTCCTGATATTTGAAGCATCGTGTGACATTTGGGGGAAATGACTCTTGTTCGAGAGTGTTAGTATTATTCAAGGTGTCAATTCCTTTGTGTGTGGATTGCAAAGTCAACAGCATGCGGTCTTCGTCTGATTTAGTAGAATGCGCTTCTGGTTTTGCGAGACGTTTTAAAGTAATTATAATAATTACTCTCTAGTCAGTAGCGAGGGTTCCTAAATCCCCGCAAACCTTTTCCATGATTAGAAGTGTCTAGATTCGTGTAAATTCATTCGGTGACCGCCGGTTAGAGAATAGTCTAGAAACACTCGCCGCAGTTATGTTTATGATATAAATGAAAACTGAGGAATTCGGTGTATTTTGTAAAACGTACTTCTTTCAAATCATTACGCAATAATCATGAATCAAGGTCTACAGGAACGATTTTATAAATTGCCTTGTATATGAAACGTTTTAAATCATGTCGTCAAATGATTCATGTGACCTTTTCCCACCGGTGTTACGTTATCGATAAACATGATACTTGATGCTAACAGATCGGGTTTGACGTCACTAGGTGGGGAGTGTGAGCGAGCACCTGCCATTAGTCTGGGCACGGGTCAATGGCCCTGATATCAGGGGACTGTCATAGTATCGATATCCTGTGAGGCATACTTACTCAGTAAAAGCGGCTACAACCAATGGTGGCCCAGAGTGAGGCCCCTTTGTGTTGATTGATTGCATGTCGTGCATCATCTTATTAACCGGCCAAACTCGCTGGGATATATATGTAGAACATGTTATGTATATTGGTAGGACGATCACTCCGAGGATACTCGAGACCTTCTGATGCAATGTTATGACGAAACTGCAGTGACCGACCCTTGCAAGGATTTGCTAACACAAAACTGACATATGTTTCTGTTTTGACGATAGCCATCATTATGGTATTCATGGGAGTTGCATATGTTGGCCATGTTGGTCCGTCCCTTCCGCGCCATGTTGGTCTGTCCTACAAGCACCATGTTGGTTCCTCAGTTCAGCGCCATACTGGCCCATGACATCCGCGCCATATTGGTCCATGACATCCGCGCCATATTGGTCCATGACATCCGCTCAATGTTGGTCTATCCCGCCAGCGCCCTGCTGGACCCTCCCTTCGGCGCCCTGCTGGTCCATTACATCCGCGCTATGTTGGTCGATCATACCCGCGCCATGTTGGTCCATGACATCCGCGACATATTGGTCAATGACATCCGCTCAATGTTGGTCTATCCCGCCAGCGCCATGCTGGACCCTCCCTTCGGCGCCCTGCTGGTCCATTACATCCGCGCTATGTTGGTCGATCATACCCGCACCATGTTGGTCCATCACATCCACACTGTATTGGTCCATCACATCCGCGCCAGATTGGTCCGCCCCATCTATGCCATGTTGGTCCGTCCCATCTATGCCATGTTGGTCAGTCCCATCTATGCCATGTTGGTCAGTCCCACTGCACCCACGCCATCTTGGTCTGACCCATCCGCGCCATTTTGGTCCGCCTTCTCCGACGTTGATCCACATATAATACACACGGAAACCATGGCTCAGTCACTCTAACGAGATAATCCTTCGACTGCAAGCTAGTTTGCTGAATCGTCAAAGAGAGGACTGTAAGATACCTGATGCCTTTGTGTCAATTCATTCCCAGTACAGCCTCAGAGCAAACACTTGATTCGGACCAAGGGATTGGCCTCACCAGCTCCTTCCCGGCACGGATTGGTAAAGAACCCATGCAAAACCGGCACTCGATCAACACAAGCGATCAAAATGTCCTCCCCACACAAACCTTTCACAACCTAAATGGATGCAAGAAAAACATAAGAGAGCTTAAAGCATGGATCATTCTAAAACGACGCATTTAAAGATAAGAGGCTATTCGGAGACGTTTCGAGTCCCATCGATGCTGTTTGCAGTGGAGGGATAAAAACGCGCGGCTTGATTGTCCTTTTTCAAATGTTTGCACATCGCCGGAAAATCTGTCACGCTTTGTGGGCTTTGCAGATGACGGGCGATTTCCGAAAAACCTCATTTTGATGACATGACAGGGCAATTTGCAGTTCTATAGATCTGCGCACTTCTCATTTCAGGGATTTCGATCGTGTTTCTTTTACAGAAGTATTCTTCCCATGAGGAGAGAGATAACACCGTGACATGTCTTTCAAAACACTGGCTCGGGCAGATGTTCCATAGCCACGTTGTGAAGACCCCGGGAGGAAGGAACAGACGTATGAACGTCTCGTATAATGCAAGTACACTTACACGTTATACCGATACACGGTGAGTGAGTGAGTGACTGAGTGATTGTCAACTAAATATATTAGTAAGTAAGCGTTTATGTGTGAGAGCATGTGTGTGCGTAACAGTATGCACGTGCATGTGTAACTAAGATGATGGAAGAGAATGTAAAATCAGCAATACTCATCTTCCTTTTCACAATTAGAAACATGCAAGGCAATTTTGCTTAATATTAAGCAAGTAAATATCACATTTTCGCTCACACATAATGATCAATCAATTCCTTTATAGTTGATACACTTCCGAACTGCACATTTCATTACTACACACTTTCCATACGGATTCCTCCGATACACCATTCAACAATCACATTTCACAGGTGAACAAATCAATAACAGATTGCTTCATACACCATTCAACCAATCACATTTCACAGGTGAACAAATCAATAACAGATTACTTCATACACCATTCAACCAATCACATTTCACAGGTGAACAAATCAATAACAGATTGCTTCATACACCATTCAACCAATCACATTTCACAGGTGAACAAATCAATAACAGATTGCTTCATACACCATTCAACCAATCACATTTCACATGTGAACAAATCAATAACAGATTGCTTCGATACACCATTCAACCAATCACATTTCACAGGTGAACAAATCAATAACAGATTGCTTCGATACACCATTCAACCAATTTACATTTCACAGGTGAACAAATCAATAACAGATTGCTTCGATACACCATTCAACCAATCACATTTCACAGGTGAACAAATCAATAACAGATTGCTTCATACACCATTCAACCAATCACATTTCACAGGTGAACAAATCAATAACAGATTGCTTCGATACACCATTCAACCAATCACATTTCACAGGTGAACAAATCAATAACAGATTGCTTCATACACCATTCAACCAATCACATTTCACATGTGAACAAATCAATAACAGATTGCTTCGATACACCATTCAACCAATCACATTTCACAGCTGAACAAATCAATAACAGATTGCTTCGATACACCATTCAACCAATTTACATTTCACAGGTGAACAAATCAATAACAGATTGCTTCGATACACCATTCAACCAATCACATTTCACAGGTGAACAAATCAATAACAGATTGCTTCATACACCATTCAACCAATCACATTTCACAGGTGAACAAATCAATAACAGATTGCTTCGATACACCATTCAACCAATCACATTTCACAGGTGAACAAATCAATAACAGATTGCTTCATACACCATTCAACCAATCACATTTCACAGGTGAACAAATCAATAACAGATTGCTTCGATACACCATTCAACCAATCACATTTCACAGGTGAACAAATCAATAACAGATTGCTTCATACACCATTCAACCAATCACATTTCACAGGTGAACAAATCAATAACAGATTGCTTCTATACACCATTCAACCAATCACATTTCACAGGTGAAAAAATCAATAACAGATTGCTTCATACACCATTCAACCAATCACATTTCACAGGTGAACAAATCAAAAACGGATTGCTTCGATACACCATTCAACCAATCACATTTCACAGCTGAACAAATCAATAACGGATTGCTTCGATACACCATTCAACCAATCACATTTCACAGCTGAACAAATCAATAACGGATTGCTTCGATACACCATTCAACCAATCACATTTCTCAAATCAATAACGTTCCCAGTAATGGAAGGGAAACATGCTGTGTCAGAAGCCTGTTCGAGGAAGACAACAAAAGGTAGCATACTGACGGTCGTGACACTGGTGACGATGTTTGTCTCTACCGACGTCGAATCTTTCATTGGATTCAAACACATCCGTCCGCCAGATCTGTCGCTGGCAGTGCATGGTTGTTCCAAATGCATATAGGTGTGCAGGATACTCCTGGTCAACGTAGGTAAACATATCACCAAATGTGTGTACTAGATTCATTGGTCAGTACATGAAATCATTCTTTTCGCTGGCGCCTGTAACCTTAGTCTTCTTGCACTGAGACGAACAGACTTCCTCTAAGATAAAGAAGCATATACATGTAGACTGACGCACGTGTCGATACCAACACACAGGTAATATAAGATGGGAATGGATTCACCATGCAATAGCATCTGTGGCAACAACGTGTCGATACCAACACACAGGTAATATGAGATGGAGACGGTTTCACCATGTAATGGTATCTGTGGCCACCACGTGTCGATACCAACACACAGGTAATATGAGAAGGAGATGGTTTCACCATGTAATGGTATCTGTGGCCACCACGTGTCGATACCAACACACAGGTAATACGAGAAGGAGATGGTTTCACCATGTAATGGTATCTGTGGCCACCACGTGTCGATACCAACACACAGGTACTATGAGAAGGAGATGGTTTCAGCATGTAATGGTATCTGTGGCCACAACGTGTTGATACCACACCCAGGTAACATGAGAATGGGATGGTTTCACCATGTAATGGTATATGTGGCCACAACGTGTTGATACACACACAGGTAATATGAGAAGGAGATGGTTTCAGCATGTAATGGTATCTGTGGCCACAACTTGTGATACACACACAGGTAACATGACAAGGAGATGGTTTCAGCATGTAATGGTATCTGTGGCCACCACGTGTTGATACACACACACAAGTAACATGAGAATGGGATGGTTTCACCATGTAATGGTATCTGTGGCCACCACGTGTTGATACACACACACAAGTAACATGAGAAGGAGATGGTTTCACCATGTAATGGTATCTGTGGCCACCACGTGTTGATACACACACACAAGTAGCATGAGAAGGAGATGGTTTCACCATGTAATGGTATCTGTGGCCTCCACGTGTTGATACACACACACAAGTAACATGAGAAGGCGATGGTTTCACCATGTAATGGTATCTGTGGCCACCACGTGTTGATACACACACACAAGTAACATGAGAAGGAGATGGTTTCACCATGTAATGGTATCTGTGGCCACCACGTGTTGATACCAACACACAGGTAACATGAGAATGGGATGGTTTCACCATGTAATGGTATCTGTGGCCTCCACGTGTTGATACACACACACAAGTAATATGACAAGGAGATGGTTAAACCATGTAATGGTATCTGTGGCCACCACGTGTCGATACCCACACACGTGTTATATGAGAAGTAGATGGTTTCACCATGTAATGGTATCTGTGGCCACCACGTGTCGATACCCACACACATGTAATATGGGAAGGAGATGGTTTCACCATGTAATGGTATCTGTGGCCATCACGTGTCGATACTCACACAGTGTCGTGTCACGCTTAGAAACAGCGTTCGAAAGACATATAGGTATATAGACCCTACCCTAGTACTATATAAAAGGAAAGAGGATGTAACGACGGAACCACCCCCTCCTCAATCAAAGTTAGATTTCACCACGTAAACTATTTTTAAGGCCCCGTCGAGGCCTACGGGTCGAAAGCGAGATGATTTCCCTACACAATGAGCTATAAAAGGTCACAATAGGATCATTATTTCAAAAGTTATACGCCACGACTCACCGAAAACAGCTACCTCCGCAATTCCAAGCCAAAATCATGGATCACCCAAGACAGCCAAATCTCACCTTTTAAATTCGTTTATTAATTCCAGCCACTTTGACAGCACCTATGTTGGGCTAGATTCGATCTGCAGCGGCATTCCACGGGTCTAAAAACTTATTGCAACATCTACAAATCATTTCCTCGACAGTAAGCAGGCATTTTCTTCAAAACCATCGGCAATCATACTCACTTGTCGGCCATAGACGGCCTTGACATTCAAGTGATCTCGACGGGACCTTAAAAATAGTTTACGTGGTGAAATCTATATTGAGGAGGGGGTGGTTCCGTCGTTACATCCCTTTCCTTTTATAAGCGTCTATATACCTATATGTCTTTCTAACGCTGTTTCTAAGCGTGACACGCCCCTGTGGATACCCACACACAGGTAACATAAGGAGATGGTTTCACCATGTAATGGTATCTGTGGCCACCACGGCAAGGAGAACGTTGCAACATCTTCATCAGTGTCGGCTACATAACGAGCCTAACTAATGCGACGTATTGCTAAACAGTCGGGTAGTCAGTCGTTCAGTTGACGTGTTCGCGTCTTCATGACCAAACCACAGTTGTCAAAGTGCCGCATGCATCCATCATCATGACTGATGGAGTTCATCCATGTGTTATAGCGAGTTATAAGGTTGCGATATCCTGTTCATATCACTTGCATCGTCGAAATTCCCACCTCCAATGCGGGCTGCTTAATGGCGTGTCACTGTCCAGTCCTTCCACTTGTTTGCCCGCCATTAATGTGTTCAGCGTTTCACCAGTTTATTGCGACTTTATACAGCCATGCCTAGCTGCGAGACGGGAGACTAAGTGTGGATATATAAACGACAAATTTAATATCAGCCTTAAAAGCCTTGACTCCTTATGACGACAGTTTTCCCGTAATAAACCGTACCTTTCATTGCCAAAGCACTTTATCGGTTGTTGACCTAGATCTTGGCAGAAGTGAAACCGAGGGTGGTCCAGCAGCTGTCGGCGTTGTGCAGAGTTACCTCCCTTAACCATGGCTGGCTGAATCCTTTTGTGGGCTCGCATCATGATCGAATCCAATGCAATACTGAACCTTGGCACGTCCGCATGTTCGTTGGTTGTGTTGCAGTGTGAGCGTCTTTCGGAAATTTTCGTCGACTTCCCGTTAGCTACGACTTGACAACACTAAGCATGGCATTCACTGGTTCACTTACCATGTCATCTATATGTAGAAATCACCTGATGTAAGGCACAGCTTTGAAACGTCGGTACAAGAGATTAAAGTAGATGTTATCAGTAACAATAGTATCAGATATTTATACAGCTGTTCTCGACCAGTAGAACCAGTAAAGCAACGTCCCTCCCAAACCCTATGGAAGCCTATAAGCCACTGAATTTGTTTCTATTATCTTGAAAATTGAAGATCTGATCAGTGTCTGTGAAAGTGTGCTTGTGGTGAAGTGTCAACACGCTATCTTGAATTTGAACTTAGTATCTTGCCTTTAGTTTCTTGAGATAATATCTTGCAAGATACTAAAACATCTGAGGCCCTAATAGGCTTCCGTACGAAACTGTTTGAAAGTTCAGATGGAAGCTCTTGAGGAAGATGTTTCATTATTCAGCGGACGCTTAAAGTGAACACACTGCCTGTAGACGCCTACTGTTGACGCTCTCTGGGGATGTTTCCAGCGGACGCTTAAGGTGAACACTGCCTGTAGACGCCTGTACTGTGGACGCTCTCTGGGGATGTTTACAGCGGACGCTTAAGGTGAACACTGCCTGTAGACGCTTACTGTGGACGCCTCTCTGGGGATGTTTACAGCGGACGCTTAAGGTGAACACTGCCTGTAGACGCTTACTGTGGACGCTCTCTGGGGTGGATGTTTTACAGCGGACGCTTAAGGTGAACACTGCCTGTAGACGCTTACTGTGGACGCTCTCTGGGGATGTTTCCAGCGGACGCTTAAGGTGAACACTGCCTGTAGACGCTTACTGTGGACGCTCTCTGGGGATGTTTCCAGCGGACGCTTAAGGTGAACACTGCCTGTAGACGCCTACTGTGGACGCTCTCTGGGGATGTTTACAGCGGACGCTTAAGGTGAACACTGCCTGTAGACGCTTACTGTGGACGCCTCTCTGGGGATGTTTACAGCGGACGCTTAAGGTGAACACTGCCTGTAGACGCTTACTGTGGACGCTCTCTGGGGATGTTTCCAGCGGACGCTTAAGGTGAACACTGCCTGTAGACGCTTACTGTGGACGCTCTCTGGGGATGTTTCCAGCGGACGCTTAAGGTGAACACTGCCTGTAGACGCCTACTGTGGACGCTCTCTGGGGATGTTTCCAGCGGACGCTTAAGGTGAACACTGCCTGTAGACGCTTACTGTGGACGCTCTCTGGGGATGTTTCCAGCGGACGCTTAAGGTGAACACTGCCTGTAGACGCTTACTGTGGACGCTCTCTGGGGATGTTTCCAGCGGACGCTTAAGGTGAACACTGCCTGTAGACGCTTACTGTGGACGCTCTCTGGGGATGTTTCCAGCGGACGCTTAAGGTGAACACTGCCTGTAGACGCTTACTGTGGACGCTCTCTGGGGATGTTTCCAGCGGACGCTTAAAGGTGAACACTGCCTGTAGACGCTTACGCCTCTGTGGACGCCTCTCTGGGGATGTTTCCAGCGGACGCTTAAGGTGAACACTGCCTGTAGACGCTTACTGTGGACGCTCTCTGGGGATGTTTCCAGCGGACGCTTTAAGGTGAACACTGCCTGTAGACGCTTACTGTGGACGCTCTCTGGGGATGTTTCCAGCGGACGCTTAAGGTGAACACTGCCTGTAGACGCTTACTGTGGACGCTCTCTGGGGATGTTTCCAGCGGACGCTTAAGGTGAACACTGCCTGTAGACGCTTACTGTGGACGCCTCTCTGGGGATGTTTCCAGCGGACGCTTTAAGGTGAACACTGCCTGTAGACGCTTACTGTGGACGCTCTGGGGATGTTTCCAGCGGACGCTTAAGGTGAACACTGCCTGTAGACGCTTACTGTGGACGCTCTCTGGGGATGTTTACAGCGGACGCTTTAAGGTGAACACTGCCTGTAGACGCTTACTGTGGACGCTCTCTGGGGATGTTTCCAGCGGACGCTTAAGGTGAACACTGCCTGTAGACGCCTTACTGTGGACGCTCTCTGGGGATGTTTCCAGCGGACGCTTAAGGTGAACACTGCCTGTAGACGCTTACTGTGGACGCTCTCTGGGGATGTTTCCAGCGGACGCTTTAAGGTGAACACTGCCTGTAGACGCTTACTGTGGACGCCTCTGGGGATGTTTCCAGCGGACGCTTAAGGTGAACACTGCCTGTAGACGCTTACTGTGGACGCTCTCTGGGGATGTTTCCAGCGGACGCTTAAGGTGAACACTGCCTGTAGACGCTTACTGTGGACGCTCTCTGGGGATGTTTCCAGCGGACGCTTAAGGTGAACACTGCCTGTAGACGCCTTACTGTGGACGCCTCTGGGGATGTTTCCAGCGGACGCTTAAGGTGAACACTGCCTGTAGACGCTTACTGTGGACGCTCTCTGGGGATGTTTCCAGCGGACGCTTAAGGTGAACACTGCCTGTAGACGCTTACTGTTGACGCTCTTCTGGGATGTTTCCAGCGGACGCTTAAGGTGAACACTGCCTGTAGACGCTTACTGTGTTTCCAGACGCTCTCTGGGGATGTTTCCAGCGGACGCTTCCAGGTGAACACTGCCTGTAGACGCCTTTACTGTGGACGCTCTCTGGGGATGTTTCCAGCGGACGCTTAAGGTGAACACTGCCTGTAGACGCTTACTGTGGACGCCTCTCTGGGGATGTTTCCAGCGGACGCTTAAGGTGAACACTGCCTGTAGACGCTTACTGTGGACGCCTCTGGGGATGTTTACAGCGGACGCTTAAGGTGAACACTGCCTGTAGACGCTTACTACTGTTGACGCTCTCTGGGGATGTTTCCAGCGGACGCTTAAGGTGAACACTGCCTGTAGACGCTTACTGTGGACGCTCTCTGGGGATGTTTCCAGCGGACGCTTAAGGTGAACACTGCCTGTAGACGCTTACTGTGGACGCTCTCTGGGGATGTTTCCAGCGGACGCTTAAGGTGAACACTGCCTGTAGACGCTTACTGTTGACGCCTCTCTGGGGATGTTTCCAGCGGACGCTTTAAGGTGAACACTGCCTGTAGACGCTTACTGTGGACGCCTCTGGGGATGTTTCCAGCGGACGCTTTAAGGTGAACACTGCCTGTAGACGCTTACTGTGGACGCTCTCTGGGGATGTTTCCAGCGGACGCTTAAGGTGAACACTGCCTGTAGACGCTTACTGTGGACGCTCTCTGGGGATGTTTCCAGCGGACGCTTAAGGTGAACACTGCCTGTAGACGCTCTCTGGGGATTTTTCCAACGGACGCTTAAGGTGAACACTGCCTGTAGACGCTCTCTGGGGATGTTTCCAGCGGACGCTTAAGGTGAACACTGCCTGTAGACGCTTACTGTGGACGCTCTCTGGGGATGTTTACAGCGGACGCTTAAGGTGAACACTGCCTGTAGACGCTTACTGTGGACGCTCTCTGGGGATGTTTACAGCGGACGCTTAAGGTGAACACTGCCTGTAGACGCTTACTGTGGACGCCTCTGGGGAGATGTTTACAGCGGACGCTTAAGGTGAACACTGCCTGTAGACGCTTACTGTGGACGCCCTCTGGGGATGTTTACAGCGGACGCTTAAGGTGAACACTGCCTGTAGACGCTTACTGTGGACGCTCTCTGGGGATGTTTCCAGCGGACGCTTAAGGTGAACACTGCCTGTAGACGCTTACTGTGGACGCTCTCTGGGGATGTTTCCAGCGGACGCTTAAGGTGAACACTGCCTGTAGACGCTTACTGTTGACGCTCTCTGGGGATGTTTCCAGCGGACGCTTAAGGTGAACACTGCCTGAAGACGCTTACTGTGGACGCTCTCTGGGGATGTTTACAGCGGACGCTTAAGGTGGACACTGCCTGTAGACGCTTACTGTTGACGCTCTCTGGGGATGTTTCCAGCGGACGCTTAAGGTGGACACTGCCTTTGGATGCTGCCTGTGGAAGGTTACTGTGAATGCTGCCTGTGGAAGGTTACTGTGAATGCTGCCTGTTGATAGTTACCGCGGTCTCTTAGAGTGGACACAGTGGCATCACATGCCCACAGACAACAGCACGAGAATATATGGCAGAAATCACGACTACTAGTACCACAGCATTCTGTGAACATTATTATCAAAGTATCATAGAAAAGTAACGGGAGGTGGAAATGGCACCCTTTCCATACCTCGAAATGCTATTTTCTTTAATCTTTTGAACGCGTTTGTAGTTTCCCACACAAACACTCTCATACCAAACCTGACTAAATATTACCAAACCTGCAATACAAAACAATAAACAACCCATGACCCACTTTGTCAGGTGCTGCATGGAGACAGGAGGCATGTCGCCGCCTCAGCCAGGTTCTCAAGACCGGGCCTCCACTCACCCACTGGAGGGACCGGTAGTTGGAGCATACAGCATGAAGAGAAATGAATGTATGCCCTGTTACATACGCCAGGGGAGCCAGTTCCGGGCTGTCTTCCTGCGGGACTCTCAAGGAAATGACCAGAATTCTAATGAAAATTAGGAATTGAATTCAACACGAAGGGAAGTGTCGAGGGATATATACCCTGGAGGCTTGGAGAGAAATAACACTGACTAATAATCTAAACATGAATTTGGTTATGCACAATATCAAATATTGGATTTGTTAGGTTCTATTAGTATCACAGCAGAGACCGCGATTTGCCCCCTGGCTATCGGAAGCATGCAATGGCCAGGAGTGGCACGATGTGGCGTGTCTCATCAAACTTGACATTGTACAGTATAAAGAAATTATGCGTTGTAGTGGTGCATGTTTTTAAGATCTTGGAATAATTAAACATACAAGTGTTTGTTTAATGCAGAGGTAGTCATGTGACCTGCTCCTTGTATTGGCACCGCATGAGTTCTAAAAGAAAACTGCCTTTGATGATTGGAGGCACGACTGTAACAGTTTCAGGCTTTAATGTCTTTGTGGTGCTGAAGGCGACCTCGCCGGTCAACAACAAATAACATTTGCAATGTTTCAGGCGCAGGTGATGTTACAAACAACACCGTAAACACATTTCTCCTGCGTGTGGCAATGTCAGAAGTGAATCACGACTTTGTGAAGTGTTAGTATATGATCCTGTGCTCTACTCAAGTGTCCTTTTGGAATCAACACCTCATCCCACACCAGACTCGTTTGTGGGGGCCTTTTGGTACACACTATCCACTTGCTGTTGTCTAGGCAACTGTTGTAGAGCCTGACCTTTCTGCACACACTATCCTTTCTCTGTTGTGAAGAGGTCCATTATGTGTCCACTATCATTTCTCCGTTGTCCAGGCTGACCTTTCTGTGCCCACTATCCTTTCTCTGTTGTAGAGCATTACCTTTCTGTTCACACTATCCTTTCTCTGCTGTGAAGGGGCCAATTCTGTCCCCACTATCCTTTCTGTTGTCCAGCCTCACCTTTCTGTTCACACTATCCTTCCTCTGTTGTCCAGACTCACCTTTCCGTGCCCACTATCCACTTTTTGCCATCGAGGCTGACCTTTCTGTACACACTGTTGTCCTGACTGGCCTTTCTGTTCACACTATCCATTTTCTATTGTCAGGTCGTGCACGCTATCGAGTCTCCTTTATCTGTTTGACTGGTATTTTAGAGGTTGGTGAATGAGAAAGGACCTCCAATCGAATTTTTCAGACATATCCACCCCATCTCTTCAAGATAAACCAAATACATTAATTTCAAGGAACAATCTTAGATTATACAGAAAACATTAATTAGGAATTAATCATGAACCTTACCTAGAACCCTACAAGACTGAGTGATCACAGACTAAAAGACTAAAAATTGAACTGCGTAGAAGAACAAGACCACCTACACCTTTGGAGGACCGGACGTCTCTGTGATCAGTGCTCTGTCCTTGATGAAGAAGCTATAAGAACATTACCTTATGTCCTGTAGTAAATATTCAGATGCAAGACACTCCTTATCTATTATATTAATATATTCCCTCTCCTCTAATCTAAATTACGTTTAAAACCTTACAACCAAAGAAAAAATAGCCTCCTGTTTACAAATGATAAACCAAATAGCATAGAAATAATGTGCTATCACAGATACAATTTCAAACAAATGTGGAAGATCTCTAGATTGTCCGAGGTCATTATACACATTGTATTAGTATATGTATCGTTACTCGTCACTGATTCTACATGGACCGTTCGGGCAATAAGCTATCCTGTATCGTGTATGATAGTTTATGGATGACATCTTCTTTGTCATATTATGATGCGACGTTTCGGTATAGGTTCTCATACCGTTGTCAAGCAAGAGTGAGGCACTACTGCACAGAACGTTTCGGTATAGGTTCTCATACCGTTGTCAAGCAAGAGTGAGGCACTACTGCACTGAACGTTTCGGTATAGGTTCTCATACCGTTGTCAAGCAAGAGTGAGGCACTACTGCACAGAACGTTTCGGTATAGGTTCTCATACCGTTGTCAAGCAACTGTGAGGCACTACTGCACAGAACGTTTCGGTATAGGTTCTCATACCGTTGTCAAGCAAGAGTGAGGCACTACTGCACTGAACGTTTCGGTATAGGTTCTCATACCGTTGTCAAGCAACTGTGAGGCACTACTGCACTGAACGTTTCGGTATAGGTTCTCATACCGTTGTCAAGCAAGAGTGAGGCACTACTGCACTGAACGTTTCGGTATAGGTTCTCATACCGTTGTCAAGCAACTGTGAGGCACTACTGCACTGAACGTTTCGGTATAGGTTCTCATACCGTTGTCAAGCAAGAGTGAGGCACTACTGCACTGAACGTTTCGGTATAGGTTCTCATACCGTTGTCAAGCAAGAGTGAGGCACTACTGCACTGAACGTTTCGGTATAGGTTCTCATACCGTTGTCAAGCAAGAGTGAGGCACTACTGCACTGAACGTTTCGGTATAGGTTCTCATACCGTTGCCAAGCAACTGTGAGGCACTACTGTACAGAACGTTTCGGTATAGGTTCTCATACCGTTGCCAAGCAAATGTGGAGGCACTACTGCACTGAACGTTTCGGTATAGGTTCTCATACCGTTGCCAAGCAACTGTGAGGCACTACTGCACAGAACGTTTCGGTATAGGTTCTCATACCGTTGTCAAGCAACAGTGAGGCACTACTGCACAGAACGTTTCGGTATAGGTTCTCATACCGTTGTCAAGCAAGAGTGAGGCACTACTGTACAGAACGTTTCGGTATAGGTTCTCATACCGTTGTCAAGCAAGAGTGAGGCACTACTGTACAGAACGTTTCGGTATAGGTTCTCATACCGTTGTCAAGCAAGAGTGAGGCACTACTGCACTGAACGTTTCGGTATAGGTTCTCATACCGTTGTCAAGCAAGAGTGAGGCACTACTGTACAGAACGTTTCGGTTGTCAAGCAAGAGTGAGGAGCAATACTGTACAGAACGTTTCGGTATTGGTTCCCATACCGTTGTCAAGCAAAGAGTGAGGCACTACTGCACAGGAACGTTTCGGTTGTCAAGCAAGAGTGAGGCACTACTGTACAGAACATAGGTTCTCGTTGTCAAGCAACTGTGAGGCACTACTGCACTGAACGTTTCGGTATAGGTTCTCATACCGTTGTCAAGCAACTGTGAGGAACTACTGCACTGAACGTTTCGGTATAGGTTCTCATACCGTTGTCAAGCAAGAGTGAGGCACTACTGCACTGAACGTTTCGGTATAGGTTCTCATACCGTTGCCAAGCAAGAGTGAGGCACTACTGTACAGAACGTTTCGGTATAGGTTCTCATACCGTTGTCAAGCAACTGTGAGGCACTACTGCACTGAACGTTTCGGTATAGGTTCTCATACCGTTGCCAGCAAAGCAACTGTGAGGCACTACTGCACAGAACGTTTCGGTATAGGTTCTCATACCGTTGTCAAGCAACTGTGAGGCACTACTGCACTGAACGTTTCGGTATAGGTTCTCATACCGTTGCCAAGCAACTGTGAGGCACTACTGCACAGAACGTTTCGGTATAGGTTCTCATACCGTTGTCAAGCAACTGTGAGGCACTACTGCACAGAACGTTTCGGTATAGGTTCTCATACCGTTGTCAAGCAACTGTGAGGCACTACTGCACTGAACGTTTCGGTATAGGTTCTCATACCGTTGCCAAGCAACTGTGAGGCACTACTGCACAGAACGTTTCGGTATAGGTTCTCATACCGTTGCTGCCAAATGTGAGGCACTACTGCACTGAACGTTCGGTATAGGGTTCTCATACCGTTGCCAAGCAACTGTGAGGCACTACTGCACAGAACGTTTCCTCGGTATAGGGTTCTCATACCGTTATCAAGCAACTGTGAGGGCACTACTGCACAGAACGTTTCGGTATAGGCCCTCATACCGTTGTCAAGCAAGCAGAGTGAGGCACAACTGTACAGAATGTTTCGGTATAGGTTCTCATACCGTTGTCAAGCAAGAGTGAGGCACTACTGTACAGAACGTTTCGGTATAGGTTCTCATACCGTTGTCAAGCAAGAGTGAGGCACTACTGTACAGAACGTTTCGGTATAGGTTCTCATACCGTTGTCAAGCAACTGTGAGGAACTACTGCACTGAACGTTTCCCGGTATAGGTTCTCATACCGTTGTCAAGCAAAGAGTGAGGCACCACTGCACTGAACGTTTCGGTATAGGTTCTCATACCGTTGCCAAGCAAGAGTGAGGCACTACTGCACTGAACGTTTCGGTATAGGTTCTCATACCGTTGTCAAGCAACTGTGAACGTTTCGGTATAGGTTCTCATACCGTTGCCAAGCAACTGTGAGGCACTACTGCACAGAACGTTTCGGTATAGGTTCTCATACCGTTGCCAAGCAACTGTGAGGCACTACTGCACAGAACGTTTCGGTATAGGTTCTCATACCGTTGTCAAGCAACAGTGAGGCACTACTGCACAGAACGTTTCGGTATAGGTTCTCATACCGTTGTCAAGCAAGAGTGAGGCACTACTGCACAGAACGGACTTATAGACATCAACAGGGATTTAGTAAAAACAACATGAAGGTATGCATCGAAGGGATTAACACCATCATATTGGTAATGATGCTGTGACAACAGGAGGAAGCCAGTTGCCCATGAGGACATCTACAAAATATAATAGGATCAGTTAGCAATGATGGCTGCTCTGTTGTTTTTATCAGTGTATTGTATGCAGATGGGATGAGATATCCCTGGACTCTGTTGATTGAGGGCTTGTGTCGGCGGATTTGAACTGCTTCTACTAGTCCTGAAGTTTTTTTGATAATATTTCATTGATATATTTAATGCATATCACTTAACATGTACAACGCAAGTCGTATTTTCGCTAAAGAGTTTTTTTGAGCAGTGCTGGAACTTTTCAAACCTAACAACAAACATGTATGATACCCGTAGTAAATGCCTCAGTACAGTATAACCAAGTACTGTTATAACGACAGTCATCCATAGGTGTATAGTTTCTGTGTCCAGCAGAACATATCACAATACCTCAGTAGAGTATAGCCATGTATTGTTGTAACCACAATCATCCCTAGGTGTATGGTTTCTGTGTCCAGCAGAACATATCACAATACCTCAGTATCGTATAACCATGTATTGTTGTAACCACAATCATCCCTAGGTGTGTGGTTTCTGTGTCCAGCAGAACATATCACAATACCTCAGTATAGTATAACCATGTATTGTTGTAACAACAGTCATTCCTAGGTGTATGGTTTCTGTGTCAGCAGAACATATCACAATACCTCAGTATCGTATAACCATGTATTGTTGTAACCACAGTCATCCCTAGGTGTATGGTTTCTGTGTCCAGCAGAACATATCACAATACCTCAGTATAGTATAACCATGTATTGTTGTAACCACAGTCATCCCTAGGTTTGTGGTTTCTGTGTCCAGCAGAACATATCACAATACCTCAGTATAGTATAACCATGTATTGTTGTAAGCACAATCATCCCTAGGTGTATGGTTTCTGTGTCAAGCAGAACATATCACAATACCTCAGTAGAGTATAACCATGTATTGTTGTAACCACAATCATCCCTAGGTTTGTGGTTTCTGTGTCCAGCAGAACATATCACAATACCTCAGTATAGTATAACCATGTATTGTTGTAACCACAGTCATCCCTAGGTGTGTGGTTTCTGTGTCAAGCAGAACATATCACAATACCTCAGTAGAGTATAGCTATGTATTGTTCTAACCAGAGTCATCCCTAGGTTAAAGATTTCTGTGTCCAGCAGGACATATCACAATACCTCAGTTTAGAATAACCATGTATTGTTGTAACCACAATCATCCCTAGGTGTATGGCTTCTGTGTCCTGCAGAACATATCACAATACCTCAGTATAGTATAACCATGTATTGTTGTAACCACAATCATCCCTAGGTGTATGGCTTTTGTGTCCAGCAGAACATATCACAATACCTCAGTATAGTATAAGAATGTATTGTTGTAACCACAGTCATCCCTAGATGTGTGGTTTCTGTGACAGCAGAACATATCACAATACCTCAGTATAGTATAACCATGTATTCTTGTAATCACAATCATCCCTAGGTGTATGGCTTCTGTGTCCAGCAGAACATATCACAATACTTCAGTATAGTATAACCATGTATTGTTGTAACCACAGTCATCCCTAGGTGTATGGTTTCTGTGTCAGCAGAACATATCACAATACCTCAGTATAGTATAACCATGTATTGTTGTAACCACAGTCATCCCTAGGTGTGTGGTTTCTGTGTCAGCAGAACATATCACAATACCTCAGTATAGTATAACCATGTATTGTTGTAACCACAGTCATCCCTAGGTGTATGGTTTCTGTGTCAGCAGAACATATCACAATACCTCAGTATAGTATAACCATGTATTGTTGTAACCACAGTCATCCCTAGGTGTATGGTTTCTGTGTCCTGCAGAACATATCACAATACCTCAGTATAGTATAACCATGTATTGTTGTAACCACTGGAATCCCTAGGTGTGTGGTTTCTGTGTCCAGCAGAACATATCACAATACCTCAGTATAGTATAACCATGTATTCTTGTAACCACAATCATCCCTAGGTGTATGGTTTCTGTGTCCAGCAGAACATATCACAATACCTCAGTATAGTATAACCATGTATTGTTGTAACCACAGTCATCCCTAGGTGTATGGTGTCTGTGTCAGCAGAACATATCACAATACCTCAGTATAGTATAACCATGTATTGTTGTAACCACAGTCATCCCTAGGTGTATGGTTTCTGTGTCAGCAGAACATATCACAATACCTCAGTATAGTATAACCATGTATTGTTGTAACCACAGTCATCCCTAGGTGTATGGTTTCTGTGTCAGCAGAACATATCACAATACCTCAGTATAGTATAACCATGTATTGTTGTAACCACAGTCATCCCTAGGTGTGTGGTTTCTGTGTCCAGCAGAACATATCACAATACCTCAGTATAGTATAACCATGTATTGTTGTAACCACAGTCATCCCTAGGTGTGTGGTTTCTGTGTCAGCAGAACATATCACAATACCTCAGTATAGTATAACCATGTATTGTTGTAACCACAGTCATCCCTAGGTGTATGGTTTCTGTGTCAGCAGAACATATCACAATACCTCAGTATAGTATAACCATGTATTGTTGTAACCACAGTCATCCCTAGGTGTATGGTTTCTGTGTCCAGCAGAACATATCACAATACCTCAGTATAGTATAACCATGTATTGTTGTAACCACAGTCATCCCTAGGTGTGTGGTTTCTGTGTCCAGCAGAACATATCACAATACCTCAGTATAGTATAACCATGTATTGTTGTAACCACAGTCATCCCTAGGTGTGTGGTTTCTGTGTCCAGCAGAACATATCACAATACCTCAGTATAGTATAACCATGTATTGTTGTAACCACAGTCATCCCTAGGTTAAATGGTTTCTGTGTCCAGCAGGACATATCACAATACCTCAGTATAGTATAACCATGTATTGTTGTAACCACAGTCATCCCTAGGTGTATGGTTTCTGTGTCCAGCAGAACATATCACAATACCTCAGTATAGTATAACCATGTATTGTTGTAACCACAATCATCCCTAGGTGTATGGCTTCTGTGTCCAGCAGAACATATCACAATACCTCAGTATAGTATAACCATGTATTGTTGTAACCACAGTCATCCCTAGGTGTGTGGTTTCTGTGTCAGCAGAACATATCACAATACCTCAGTATAGTATAACCATGTATTGTTGTAACCACAATCATCCCTAGGTGTATGGTTTCTGTGTCCAGCAGTACATATCACAATACCTCAGTATAGTATAACCATGTATTGTTGTAACCACAGTCATCCCTAGGTGTATGGTTTCTGTGTCCAGCAGAACATATCACAATACCTCAGTATAGTATAACCATGTATTGTTGTAACCACAGTCATCCCTAGGTGTGTGGTTTCTGTGTCAGCAGAACATATCACAATACCTCAGTATAGTATAACCATGTATTGTTGTAACCACAGTCATCCCTAGGTGTGTGGTTTCTGTGTCAGCAGAACATATCACAATACCTCAGTATAGTATAACCATGTATTGTTGTAACCACAGTCATCCCTAGGTGTATGGTTTCTGTGTCAGCAGAACATATCACAATACCTCAGTATAGTATAACCATGTATTGTTGTAACCACTGGAATCCCTAGGTGTGTGGTTTCTGTGTCCAGCAGAACATATCACAATACCTCAGTATAGTATAACCATGTATTCTTGTAACCACAATCATCCCTAGGTGTATGGTTTCTGTGTCCCTCAGCAGAACATATCACAATACCTCAGTATAGTATAACCATGTATTGTTGTAACCACAGTCATCCCTAGGTGTATGGTTTCTGTGTCAGCAGAACATATCACAATACCTCAGTATAGTATAACCATGTATTGTTGTAACCACAGTCATGCCTAGGTGTATGGTTTCTGTGTCAGCAGAACATATCACAATACCTCAGTATAGTATAACCATGTATTGTTGTAACCACAGTCATCCCTAGGTGTATGGTTTCTGTGTCAGCAGAACATATCACAATACCTCAGTATAGTATAACCATGTATTGTTGTAACCACTGGAATCCCTAGGTGTGTGGTTTCTGTGTCCAGCAGAACATATCACAATACCTCAGTATAGTATAACCATGTATTCTTGTAACCACAGTCATCCCTAGGTGTATGGTTTCTGTGTCCTGCAGAACATATCACAATCACCTCAGTGTGTCAGCAAGAAGCATAACCATACCTCAGTATAGTACAACAATGTATTCTTGTAACCACAGTCATCCCTAGGTGTATGGTTTCTGTGTCCAGCAGTACATATACAATACCTCAGTAGAGTATAACCATGTATTGTTGTAACCACAGTCATCCCTAGATGTGTGGTTTCTGTGTCAGCAGAACATATCACAATACCTCAGTATAGTATAACAATGTATTCTTGTAACCACAGTCATCCCTAGGTGTATGGTGTCTGTGTCCAGTAGTACATATCACAATACCTCTGTATAGTATAACCATGTATTGTTGTAACCACAGTCATCCCTATTTGTGTGGTTTCTGTGTCAGCAGGACATATCACAATACCTCAGTATAGTATAACAATGTATTGTTGTAACCACAGTCATCCCTAGGTGTATGGCTTCTGTGTCAGCAGAACATATCACAATACCTCAGTATAGTATAACAATGTATTGTTGTAACCACAGTCATCCCCAGGTGTGTGGTTTCTGTGTCAGCAGAACATATCACAATTCCTCAGTATAGTATAACCATGTATTCTTGTAACCACAATCATCCCTAGGTGTATGGTTTCTGTGTCCAGCAGTACATATCACAATACCTCAGTATAGTATAACCATGTATTGTTGTAACCACAATCATCCCTAGGTGTATGGTTTCTGTGTCCAGCAGGACATATCACAATACCTCAGTATAGTATAACCATGTATTGTTGTAACCACAGTCATCCCTAGGTGTATGGTTTCTGTGTCCCAGTCATCCCTAGGTGTATGGCTTCTGTGTCCAGCAGTACATATCACAATACCTCAGTATAGTATAACCATGTATTGTTGTAACCACAATCATCCCTAGGTGTATGGTTTCTGTGTCCAGCAGGACATATCACAATACCTCAGTATAGTATAACCATGTATTGTTGTAACCACAGTCATCCCTAGGTGTTATGGTTTCTGTGTCCAGCAGAACATATCACAATACCTCAGTATAGTATAACCATGTATTGTTGTAACCACAGTCATCCCTAGGTGTATGGTTTCTGTGTCCAGCAGGACATATCACAATACCTCAGTATAGTATAACCATGTATTGTTGTAACCACAGTCATCCCTAGGTGTGTGGTTTCTGTGTCCATGTAGTTGTAACCACATATCACAATACCTCAGTATAGTATAACCATGTATTGTTGTAACCACAGTCATCCCTAGGTGTATGGTTTCTGTGTCAGCAGAACATATCACAATACCTCAGTATAGTATAACCATGTATTGTTGTAACCACAGTCATCCCTGGTGTGTGTGGTTTCTGTGTCCAGCAGGACATATCATATCACAATACCTCAGTATAGTATAACCATGTATTGTTGTAACCACAATCATCCCTAGGTGTATGGTTTCTGTGTCCAGCAGGACATATCACAATACCTCAGTATAGTATAACCATGTATTGTTGTAACCACAGTCATCCCTAGGTGTGTGGTTTCTGTGTCCAGCAGGACATATCACAATACCTCAGTATAGTATAACCATGTATTGTTGTAACCACAATCATCCCTAGGTGTATGGTTTCTGTGTCCAGCAGGACATATCACAATACCTCAGTATAGTATAACCATGTATTGTTGTAACCACAGTCATCCCTAGGTGTATGGTTTCTGTGTCCAGCAGGAACATATCACAATACCTCAGTATAGTATAACCATGTATTGTTGTAACCACAGTCATCCCTAGGTGTGTGGTTTCTGTGTCCAGCAGGACATATCACAATACCTCAGTATAGTATAACCATGTATTGTTGTAACCACAGTCATCCCTAGGTGTGTGGTTTCTGTGTCCAGCAGGACATATCACAATACCTCAGTATAGTATAACCACTCATGTATTGTATTGTTGTAACCACAGTCATCCCTAGGTGTGTGGTTTCTGTGTCCAGCAGGACATATCACAATACCTCAGTATAGTATAACCATGTATTGTTGTAACCACAGTCATTCCTAGGTGTGTGGTTTCTGTGTCCAGCAGAGCATATCACAATACCTCCACGTGAAAAATATAATTCTTTATAGTCTGTCATGTCGATAATAAACGTCTGTCAACAAGAAGATCATTTCGAAATGTCTGTGGTTTCATTTGTTCAACCTATATCAGACTGATATAATAAGTTGAAGTCAGGTTTCAGAGAAACCAAGTCTGACATGTGTTTTGGATCTCACGTAACAATCTCACTTCAACAAATCTAGGTCCTACATTTTGTATTTTCTGTTACACGTTTGTTTATTTACCCCCAAGGAACAGTTTATCTTAGTTCTGTGACACGGCACCAGGGGCGTCACGTGGTGAAACCGACAACCCTGTACACTTGTCAGTTTCAGTAGCCACCTGTAGGCATTTGAATAAACAAACAAACTCCCTATAACCTAAACATGACATAACCAATTAATACTCCCACTTTCCCCACGTGTTGACTACATGCAGCACAGAGCTACAAGAAGGATCAAACCCTGTTTCGGCTGTTCACGCAACCTGTCATATCGTGACACGGACCAGTCTATTAATGATAGTAGGGATAGGTTACACTTCCATAATGTGTTTAATGAACTCCCCCGTGCGGGGCGCTTCCAGTTCAATACCAATTCCCCAACATCACATATAATATTGTGTGACACTCTCTTAACTCAACCCTTTTTCTACACATGCAAATAGCTGTTTCTAATTAGAATAAGCGTCCCCTTTGAAATGTTTCCATTATACCTGAATTCATCACTCACTGTCAAGGTAACTTCAATACATTTTACAGTTGCGCGCCGAATCTTGCCGCTTCAGGCTCGGCTTTGTTTACAGAGTATCAGCTTGTGCGGGAGACAAAGGGACGTGTAATACAACGATTTGAGAAATATGGCGTGAACGTTGCAGGCGTTCGTCATATGTGCCCGTTTCCTACGAATGATTAATAAAGTGTGACAAAACAACTCTACTGTCATACCAGGGTCTGCACGGACCACTAATGCATATCTTTACATTTGTAATCAACGTTGAACCATGTGAGAAATCTCACCCTAGCATTTCCGTGATCATCAGACGCCTTTCGGCCCTTCAGCAGCCAAGCCAGCTTCTCACCTAAGGACTAGAATATCACATTTTGCCACAAAATAGATAAGTGGTCATCTGGCCATCAGCCTGTGAGTTGGTGACTCTGGACATCTGAGTAGCCTTGCTCTAAGGCTGCACTGAAGGCTAAGCCCATCATTGCCTGTTTTGTAGATTAAATGGCATGTGTTTTATATCTGCGATGCATATTCTCATATCAGAATCAAGTACATATCAAAATATGTTAGTATATGTCCATCAATTATTAATCTTATGTCTATATTACAGAGTAAACATGTTAATATCATCAAGGATGGATGTCTATTTTGATATTATGTTGATAAGAAACACAAATCTTAATGCAATACATTACATGTACTTTAATTATCCATCAATTTATGTATATTAATTTTGGGCGGGGGGCCTGTTACTGAAATAAATTCTGTTCTGTTCCTTTAAAGAGGGAAGTTTAGATAAGCAGACGCCAGGCTGTTAGAAGGATATTTATATGTTTTAGAAATTATCATTTAAACTATTAATTATTAACCTATAGAGACTTGTGCAAGTTTAAGATCTGAGGTCCAAGTCAGGATTGCATAAGTAAATCTCCTACATATGTTAATAATTTCTTTCTGTATATGAGGTCGTTTTTGTGTTGGTGAGAGCAAGTGCAATGAATTTCTTTATGGAAACTTAACAATAATATATAATAATGATAATAATGGAATTCCTGTCATCATATTTCTGATTGTAGCAACACAGTGTCCTTATCAGACAAGTGCTTGTGTTTTGTTTCTGTAAGACAAGATAAAATATGTATTGCATAGCATTCCACGAAGGAACAGTAACAACATTATGCAAACTACAAATATAAACACAGCAGGTACAAAGTATAGAAATATACAGACACATTTCACATATAAATGATGTACATTATAACGTTTTCACAAATCAAATGTAGTATAATGACATGCAAACAATATGAGGAGACTATGGTAATACACAGAATTCATGTAAAATTGTAAATATGAAGACATATTTTGGGAATTGTTTCTGGACATCTGTTTGTGAAAATTGTTAAGAAGTGTTCTGTTTTACAGAGTGTAGACAGCTATTGACCCCCACCAGGGCAAGTTTTTCACCCTTGCAGTTTCTCAACCTTGACAGGCCTTCCTTTCCTCCCCAGTGGAAGAAATGGCGTTTCAACAACTAGGACATCACAGCTACATAGATACAGTCTTCTCGTCAGAATATATGATTAGCTGTCACCCAAATTATAGAGAACTTGCAGCAATTTGCACTAACAAGTGGGACATGAAATTAGCTATTTTAACATCAAACATCTTTTCTCCAAATACGATTTGTCTGACGAAATTAATGATTACATCAAGCTTTAAACTTCACCAAGAACCGATTGTGGTCGCAGCTGGTGAAAGTAAAGATACTTATACATGAAAAGCAGCTATTACAAAATGTGATGCCAGCTAGATATCTAACAATACGATCTGGACGAGGGCACAGGCTACTAAAACTTGATGTTGTACTACTTTATCTACACTTGTTCGGTAGCAGTGCTCACTCAGTTGAAGGAATGTTATTGTGCAACTATTGTGAATGGTATCAGCGTTAAGCACGTCTGTGTGTCACGTCTAAAGAATCAAGTGGAAAGAATCAGAGTCATTGCAATATCTGTCATGCTTTCTGCCCATTCATGACAATCTGGTACCACTTCAGGTTGTTCAGTCATACCTCCTGGGGAAAAGCGACAGCATGGGATGAAATAAGAGATTCTAACAAATATATTGGTTCAAGTATTACAATGATGAGCTTTTTACTCTTCCCCAGGCGTCTAATATATGTGTGTGTGTGTGTTGTGTAGTACACACACACGAACACGAACACACACACACTTCACTAGATCTCTGCTTGCCTGTTGCTACTCTACCCCTCTTCTCGTCTCTAGTCCTCCTGTTATCGGGTATGTGGTTTGTCAATGAAAGTGTTATATCAGGAACTACAGAGGTGAAACATCCCGACCCAGCAACACTCGAGTGTGAGAATATCAACTGCGACGGTAAATCAGCCACCTCTTGTACACCCAAGTGACACCCCAACCCCAACCCCACTCCGAGGTAAATGAATCTGTAACACGTCGTATTGAACACTACGTATCAATCAATCCCTTGTTTACCTATCAGAATACTGTTCTACTGTTTGTATGGGGGGCGGTGGGGTAGCCTAATGGTTAAAGCGTTGGCTCGTCACGCCGAAGACCCGGGTTCGAATCCCCACATGGGTACAATGTGTGAAGCCCATTTCTGGTGTCCCCCGCCGTGATGTTGCTGGAATATTGCTAAAAGCGGCGTAAAACCAAACTCAGTCAGTCAGTCAGTTTGTATGGGAGAGGATAACGGTAAACAGGCCTGCTCACACAAGCACCTGGCACTGACTTCGTGGTTCAATAACCAGTTCAGATACATGCATATGTATACTCCAGGCAGCCGGGCGCTATGGTCAGTACAGCCGGCCAAACTTGGTACCATACAAAAACCCTTTGTTGCTGACGCTCCCTTGTATTGCAAAAAGATTACCTGAAGCACAACTTAAGAAGAAAACTACTGTTCAAAGGAGATATTTCTGATGTTTTAATTACCGGCAAATATCAGCCTTCATATCACACAATTGCCACGTCATGACAGTCTGAGATGTCCTGTGATCTTTACATGTCCGCACTCCTAGTCTCCACAATTATGTCCGTCAAACACAACTTGATACCTTGTGTTCCTTGGCATCAAAGAAGATGTTAATAACTGTTTAATGATTTCAGCTGGACAGATATCATACGGAGAATGAACAAAGATGAAAGAGGTGTTATGCGTGATGTGTTTCGGTGGCCTTCGCTAGCTAGTGTAGCTGTGTTACATCAGTGCCAGCAGCATCTCCGCGGTTACCACAGCACCGTGCTGCCACAGAAACGTCATGTAGAAGTATGGTGCAAGTATTGATTTATATACACCATCCCCTGGAGGACAACCCCTTGAGAGCTGTGTACATTCAATATAATTATATAAGACTTGATTAATGTGACCAGATCTTCGGAGGACATGTTGGCGTTGTCAGCGTGAGCTGTCGTCGTGTAGCTGCGATGTATTCTGATGAGTGAACGTGAAAGCTGTAAACATAACATCTGAAAACGATGTAAGAAACTTCAGCCCTTTTTAGCCAAATGAAAATCTTTCTTTATTTTATGAATATGCCTATGATCTGTGGAAGAACTAGTGCGTTGTGTGCTTCGTTAATTCGCTGAGAACGTTTAAGACGTTGGTCTATTCCTTCATTGGTGTAATGTGCTAAGCCTCGGGATTGAGTATTTCGTGTTTATGTTGCTCAAAGCGGCGTGTTGCCTTGCTCATGGCCTTAATCGGCTCCGTCTGTAGAACAACGTGCAAAGCGGCACCTAACTTAAATAAGTTCAAATACAAAACAAACGAGAAAAAACTCTTCACTTTCCCAGCACTACTTTAAACCTAATAATAGATGGGAATGGTCGTTTTATCTTTGCGATATGATGGTTTTCTTTAAGAGGTTCAGACTAAGCGATTAGACAAATTCGTTCCTAGAATGTCATTACAATTCATTACCAATGACGTCACTGACCACATCTATTACATTTTCCAAAAGAGGAGAAAACGTAAATTTGACATGTTTTTTTGTGTCCGACGGGAAAATGTTTCACAAATAATATCTGTTGATATGTTTTGCAGGGGAATGTCGTCATTCAAACGAGCGAGCATCTCGCCACAAGACTGACGGATTTAGTTCCATGACTTAAAACCGTTGGAAGATCCTGATTAAACTACAAGCGAGTTTACTGTACACCGATCACGTCTTCTGAAGAACCATATCCACAGATTATAACATCTTACTGCTACAATGAAAAGCGTATTGCTCCAGACGAACAACGACATTACTTTTTATTTGTCCGTCACAAACCAGCACGTGCCAAGTGTCGTAATCCGTCTCGGGAATACTACATGTCGTGATTGTAAAGTCAGCATGCTGCAATTCAGTCATGGCGTGAAAACCCCGTGAATACGTTCAACTTGGTGATGTATCTCTCCAGCAAACCGAAAACAGCAGCTCCAACAAGACAGTAACGCTGCCCAAACTGGCAGTATTCATGACCGTCACGAACTTGGACTGATCTAATATTGTCCTGCGTGATTCAGCTAAATACGACCAAGAGGAAGAAGTAGGAAGAAATCAATGTAGGTGTTGACGAGCTTCTTCTTCCCCTAATCATTTGGCGTAATGTATGTGGACGGATTCCACCTATCGATTCCAGCAGGTACACAGGTCGATGTTCCTGCAAAGTCTCTATAATTTGAAGTTGTACAGTAATGAATGTCTTTTGTTAACTGTTACACCCAACGGTGCATCTATCTCACCCGGACAGGGGCACATACAAATTCCATGTAAACTTTGATCTCTTGATAGACACAAAAACAAACAAACAGTAAATAGAAGCCACAAACACCCTCTCTACATCCACAACAAATCTGTGCCGAAAGCAGAGTCGAATGTACAACTTCAGTTACTTCGTGAGCATGAGTTTATGAATCACTATCAAATAGTGACGATACCCGGTGTTACCGAAAGGTGTTCCTGTCTCAGCGACAAGGGCCCAACGGTCACAAATACATGCAAAGGCAAGTCAGATTAGCACCTGAAAAAGACACATTATGGCCCAAGTCAAAACAGTTACATGTAATTGCATTCGACATCACTTTGGTCATTGACGCGAAACATGCCCTCTTCATTCATATGACACAAAATCTGGAAAGTGCCACTATGGGCTGGAATGATGTAACTCTGGAAAGTGCCACTATGGGCTGGAATGATGTAACTCTGATCACCGGTGGCACCCGTCATAAACAAACGCAAATTGTTTCCCTGAAAACATGGAATTGTGTGGTACAAGTTTACAAGTTGTTATGCATTAACATTACATCCCTGGGCACAAGACGACCAGTCATGTATGTAATGATCATTATACCATGGAGGCTCTCTGCTCAGCCCTTTGAGCAGCTAAGCTGGATATCGGCGCTATACAAATGTTAGTATAATAATTATTATTCCAAGTTGCTGAGTGGTAAATGTTACCGTCACTGTCTCTGTTGCTATAATCACTGCTCCGTTATTTGTACCTTGACCCTATATTGTACTGCCTAAGTGATACATTTGTACTGATTTGTGGTAAATTAAAGAATGCAATTGTTGATAGCAACACATTTCTTTGTTATGTGTTGCATGGGACATTGTTGTCACGGAGGCGTCACAGCTGGAAATGACGTTTACATGCCTACCATAAAACGTTTTGAATGCTTATCCGATGCCTTAAATGTTAATGAAATCTTGATACAAATGATGCTCGATTTGTACCTCAGTTCTTGTGAAATATAAACACCAAAGGATGAATCTGTATGCATGTGAAACACATGATGTGCCCTTATTGTCCTCCTTAATTTCAAATTTAGCATCAGTACCATCACAAGGTACCAGCGAACATTACTGGCCTGAGACCACCAACACCTGAGGTACCGGGAAACATTGCTGGTCTGAGACCACCAACACCTTGGGCACCATTATGTACTGGGGAGCATTGGTGGTCTGAGACCCCCAGAATCTGGGGCACAATACCGTAAAGGGGAGCAATGCTGGTCTAAGACCCCCAGAATCTGGGGCACAATACCGTAGAGGGGAGCAATGCTGGTCTGAGACCCCCAGAATCTGGGGCACAATACCGTAGAGGGGAGCAATGCTGGTCTGAGACCCCCAGAATCTGGGGCACAATTAATACCGTAGAGGGGAGCATTGCTGGTCTGAGACCCCGAACTGGGGCCTACCGGGGCATTGCTGGTCATGGGGCACCATGGTGTACCAGGGAACATTGCTGGTCTGAGACCCCGAACACCTGGGGCACCATGAGGAACCGGGAAACACTGCTGGTCTGATACCTCCACAGGACTAGATTCAAATGAATGGCATTAGCTATCATAATATGTATATACAACATATGCTTATCCACTACTTGCAATGAATGTGATACATGACACATCCATACAATCATCTACTTACCATGGAACAGAAGGTGTGTTTCAACAACACGATAATCATCAACTACTATATCCAGTGTTTCCTTGGACCCGATTCAGGCACTTCCTTGTCTATACTTTGTCCCAGGGGAATAGCATTAATGTTAGTGATAAACTGATGACTGTGTCATTCAACGAAACTAACATTTCAACGTGACCCCGTAGATTGAGAATGCCATGCTAAGTTCAGTTTGCCATGTGGATGTGGTATTGTTTGAATCTTCCTACCCATTCAGCTAAACGCAATTCTCCGATGATTGCGAACTAATAAGGCTTTGTCGAAGGCTTGGATTACCAAGGTGTAGTCATATTGTAAATCATATGACGAGAAGAAATTTCGAAGTTGAAGATTGTTACTTTCTAACTTTGGAGTGGGTGGGTCCATTGGTCATATTGAATGCCTCCAGACTTTTGTTTAGTAACACAAAAGCTATATGTTAGTGTCCAATAAATACTCGGGCCCACAATCTGGTGATTGTGATTATATGCAGCGCCATGCTGCCACGCATCAACGAAGTGGCCGCACGCTGCGACGTAATTCAATGTAGCCACTGTAGCCACTGTAACTACTATAACAACTGTGACCACTGTAACCACTATAGCCACTGTAACCACTGTAGCCACTGTAACTACTACAACCACTGTAACCACTGTAACTACTGTAGCCACTGTAACTACTGTAACCACTGTAACCACTGTAACCACTGTAGCCACTGTAACTACTACAACCACTGTAACTACTGTAACTACTGTAGCCACTGTAACCACTGTAACTACTGTAGCCACTGTAACCACTGTAACTACTGTAGCCACTGTAACTACTGTAGCCACTGTAACTACTGTAGCCACTGTAACTACTGTAACCACTGTAACCACTGTAGCCACTAGTAACTACTGTAACTACCGTAAGCCACTGTAACTACTGTAACTACTGTAACTACTGTAACCACTGTAGCCACTGTAACTACTGTAGCCACTGTACTGCCACTGTAACTACTGTAACCACTGTAACTACTGTAGCCACTGTAACCACTGTACTGTAGCCACTGTAACTACTGTAACCACTGTAGCCACTGTAGCCACTGTAACCACTGTAGCCACTGTAACTACTGTAACCACTGTAACCACTGTAACTACTGTAGCCACTGTAACCACTGTAACCACTGTAACTACTGTAGCCACTGTAACCACTGTAACTACTGTAGCCACTGTAACTACTGTAGCCACTGTAGCCACTGTAACAACTGTAGCCACTGTAGCCACTGTAACCACTGTAACCACTGTAACTACTGTAGCCACTGTAACTACTGTAACCACTGTAACCACTGTAACTACTGTAACCACTGTAACTACTGTAACCACTGTAACCATTGTAGCCACTGTAACCACTGTAACTACTGTAACCACTGTAGCCACTGTAACTACTGTAGCCAATGTAACCACTGTAACCACTGTAACTACTGTAACCACTGTAACTACTGTAACCACTGTAACTACTGTAACCACTGTAACCATTGTAGCCACTGTAACCACTGTAACTACTGTAACCACTGTAGCCACTGTAACTGCTGTAGCCACTGTAACCACTGCAACTATCGGGAAACATGGTTATCTGTTCATATGTACATAAATAAACTCTCTGTATTCAAGCTTTCATTCACCTGATGGAGGAGAAGGAATACCGTGTTCCTCGTAAAACAGAAGTTGGCATCCATGTATTCCACCTATCACTTCTGAATTCAAAGAAACATTCAAAGAAACAAGGTAGTAGTAACAGACCTTCCTGTGTAAAGCATGACAGACAGGATGTCTTACCGTGCCTCCCCACCTCACCCACCCGCAGCCACTCCCTACACTCCCTACACAAGGTACCCGCCCATCCCTCATAAGTTTATTTTACCACAAACGAAGCATGAAGTATGACATATTTAAAAAAACAAAAACAACAACAATAAAATACAACACAACAATCCCGCAATCAATACAACATGATAACAAGGACTGTATTGTATATCTGCCAATGCTTGAGATCCTATTATCATCCCCCCTACTCCTTATTCATAAATCACTTCTTCCTGGCTTCACGATGGAACGGTTACATCAAACGCCGTTATCTGCTACTGCCATGAGATCAGATTGCCGACTTTAGGAACCTAGCCAATCGTTTCACATAACAAATTCTGTAATGTAAAGCATGCATACCGATTATCAAATCTTGGAATTTCCTTTTTGAAATCTGCACCGCGAGTAACATGTTTGTTAATACTTTACATTAGAAATGACACAGCTCATTAACGTGACACTTGACCTTTACAAAGGTGAAGGTCGCGTGTTTCAAGCCCCCTGCCTCCACCCGCGTCTTTGGCATGAACATAAATAGCAATATCTAATTACATGAAGAAATTGAACATGAGATGAGATCACTGCCCGTAGTCACAGGCCTCCATTGGAGACGCGCAACACTTGTAATCGATGTGCCGATGCTGGTAATGAAATCAAACGCCACTAGTTAATTGACTTAGTCTAGACAGGGGAATCGCCATGGCTGCCATATGGAGACTAACAATGGCCAGATAGATGTGACTGATAAAGTCACAGCCGGTTTCATGGAGGTGTTTTCTATCCCTAACAACATCGCAATCTGTGTAAATGAGAGGCTGCTGACTACTAGTAGCTTACGTGGTTTATATACGCAATCTGTGTAGGCATCATGCTTACTGTTCAACACACTCACTGAAGCGTACGATTGTTCCATCTCCAGTCCGATCATAGGGTCCCAGGGCAGGACTATGCGCCTAAGACAGGATTGTGCGCCTATGACAGGATTGAGTAAAAGGGTTATGCGCCTAAGACAGGGTTGTGCGCCTATGACAGGATTGAGTATAAGGGTTATGTGCCTATGACAGGGTTGTGTGCCTATGAACGGGTTGTGTGCCTATGACAGGGTTGTGTGCCTATGACAGGGTTATGCGCCTGTGACAGGGCTGTGTGCCTGTGACAGGGCTGTGTGCCTGTGACAGGGTTGTGCGCCTATGACAGGATTGAGTATAAGGGTTATGTGCCTATGACAGGGTTGTGTGCCTATGAACGGGTTGTGTGCCTATGACAGGGTTGTGTGCCTATGACAGGGTTATGCGCCTGTGACAGGGCTGTGTGCCTGTGACAGGGTTGTGTGCCTATGACAGGGCTGTGTGCCTGTGACAGGGTTGTTTGCCTATGACGGGTTGTGTGTCTGTGACAGGGTTGTTTCCCTGTGACAGGGTTGTTTCCCTATGACAGGGTTATTTGCCTATGACAGGGTTGTTTGCCTGTGACAGGGTTGTTTGTCTGTGACAGGGTTATGTGCCTATGACAGAGTTGTTTGCCTGTGACAGGGTTGTGTGCCTATAACAGGGTTGTGTGCCTATGAAGGGTTGTGAGCCTATGACAGGGTTGTGTGCCTATGAAGGGTTGTGTGCCTATGAAGGGTTGTGTGCCTATGACAGGGTTGTTTGCTTCTGACAGGGTTATGTGCTTATGACATTGTTATATGCCTATGAAAGGGTTGTGTGCCTATGAAGGGTTATGTGCTTATGACAGGGTTATATGCCTATGAAAGGGTTGTGTGCCTATGAAAGGGTTGTGTGCCTATGAAGGGTTATGTGCCTATGACAGGGTTGTTTGCCTATAACAGGGTTGTGTGCCTATGGCATTGTTATATGCCTATGACAGGGTTGTGTGCCTATGAAGGGTTGTGCTCCTATAAAGGGTTGTGTGCCTATGACAGGGTTGTTTGCCTATGACAGGGTTGTTTGCCTGTGACCGGGTTATGTGCTTATGACATTGTTATATGCCTATGAAAGGGTTGTGTGCCTATGAAGGGTTGTGTGCCTGTGACAGGGTTATATGCTTATGACATTGTTATATGCCTATGAAAGGGTTGTGTGCCTATGAAGGGTTGTGTGCCTATGACAGGGTTGTGTGCCTATAACAGGGTTGCGTGCCTATGGCAGTGTTATATGCCTATGACAGGGTTGTGTGCCTATGAAAGGTTGTGCGCCTATAAAGGGTTGTGTGCGTATGAGAGGGTTGTGTGCCTATGACGGGTTGTGTGCCTGTGACAGGGTTATATGCTTATGACATTGTTATATGCCTATGAAAGGGTTGTGTGCCTATGAAGGGTTGTGTGCCTGTGACAGGGTTATATGCTTATGACATTGTTATATGCCTATGAAAGGGTTGTGTGCCCATGAAGGTTTGTGTGCCTATGACAGGGTTGTTTGCCTATAACAGGGTTGTGTGCCTATGAAGGGTTGTTTGCCTGTGACAGGGTTGTTTGCCAGTGACAGGGTTATGTGCCTAAGGCATTGTTATATGCCTATGACAAGGTTGTGTGCCTATAAAGGGTTGTGCTCCTATAAAGGGTTGTGTGCCTGTGACAGGGTTGTTTGCCTATGACAGGGTTGTTTGCCTGTGACAGGGTTATGTACCTATGGCATTGTTATATGCCTATGACAGGGTTGTGTGCCTATGAAGGGTTGTGCGCCTATAAAGGGTTGTGTGCCTATGAGAGGGTTGTGTGCCTATGACGGGTTGTGTGCCTGTGACAGGGTTATATGCTTATGACATTGTTATACACATATATCACTACACCCGGACACACATATATCACTACACCCGGACACACAGTGATGTCAGTACACCCGGACACACATATATCACTACACCCGGACACACATATATCACTACACCCGGAAACACAGAGATGTCACTACACCCGGACACACAGAGATGTCAGTACACCCGGATACACATATATCACTACACCCGGACACACATTTATCACTACACCCGGACACACATATATCACTACACCCGGACACACAGAGATGTCAGTACACCTGGGCACACAGAGATATAAGTACACTCGGACACACATGTATTACTACACCCGGACACACATATATCACTACACCCGGAAACAGAGATGTCAGTACACCCTGACACACATATATTACTACACCCGGACACACATATATCACTACACCCGGACACACACATATATCACTACACCCGGACACACATATATCACTACACCCGGACACACACATATCACTATACCCTGACACACATATATTACTACACCCGGACACACACATATCACTATACCCGGACACACATATATCACTACACCCGGAGACACACATATATCAGTACACCCATACACACATATATCACTACACCCGGACACACACATATCACTACACCCGGACACACAGAGATATAAGTAAACCCATACACACATAGATCACTCCACCCATACTCACATATATCACTACACACGGACACACACAGATATCAGTACACCCATACACACATATATCACTACACCCGGACACACACATATCACTACACCCGGACACACAGAGATATAAGTACACCCATATACACATATATCACTACACCCATACTCACATATATCACTACACACGGACACACACAGATATCAGTACAACCATACACACATATATCACTACACCCGGACACACACATATCACTACACCCGGACACACAGAGATATAAGTACACCCATACACACATATATCACTACACCCATACTCACATATATCACTACACACGGACACTCACAGATATCAGTACACCCATACACACATATATCACTACACCCGGACACACACATATCACTACACCCGGAGACACAGAGATATAAGTACACCCATATACACATATATCACTACACCCATACTCACATATATCACTACACACGGACACACACAGATATCAGTACAACCATACACACATATATCACTACACCCGGACACACACATATCACTACACCCGGAGACACAGAGATATAAGTACACCCATACACACATATATCATTACACCCATACTCACATATATCACTACACACGGACACACACAGATATCAGTACACCCATACACACATATATCACTACACCCGGACACACACATATCATTACACCCGAGACACACAGAGATATAAGTACACCCGGACACACAGACATCATATAACATACACCCATACACACATATATCACTACACCCATACTCACATATATCACTACACACGGACACTCACAGATATCAGTACAACCATACACACATATATCACTACACCCGAGACACAGAGATATCACTACACCCGGAGACACAGAGATATAAGTACACCCATACACACATACATCACTACACCCATACTCACATATATCACTACACCCGGACACACACATATCACTACACCCGGAGACACAGAGATATAAGTACACCCGTACATAGAGGTTATTAACCGAATGTTTTTCCGTATCATTAATTTCATATATTAGGAATAAAAATTGTATTATGCGAGCCTTTGGCGAGCATAATACATAATATTTATTCCTAATATATGATATTAATGATACGGAAACACACGAGGTTAATATTCTCTTTATCATACAATGTCATTCTTAAAATTACTCTAAAAAAGAAGCAACTCGTACGTGAATTTATTTGAAGAGAATCGAACATTCGCGTAAGAATAGTTAGCGGTACACCAAGGTAAAGGTCGTTCATGACGGCGGCATATGGTTGTGACTAGTCGCGAATACAGTGCAAACATAACTCATACTTAAAAGAAAATCTTTCTGTCTTAAAAAGAACAACAAAATCGGGCACGGATTTTTTTAGCTGTGTTTCTAGTTTCATTGCGGGTAATCACCTCATCAATATCAGTTTCTGATACCTAACGGAATCGATTCGTCGTCTATATTGTGATCGATAGATCGAAATCCTTGGTTGGTACCTTCCTTAGACGATTCAGAGGCCTTTCAGTCGTGCCTCATAATTCGTACCTTCAAGTTGAACGAAGTACTCCGTTTCTTGTTTTCCAAAGTCAATTACTGCAGTAACGACTCCAGAACCTCTGTCATCAATTCTTACAGAATCACCAGTTTGAGAATGGGGGCAACCATGTTTGTTTACAAACAATGTAAACACGCGACGACGTCATCAATGAAATGTTAACGTTGTAGGATTCGCATGGCGTGTATGGAGCTTTGTGAAAGTAGTTCGTGGATTGACGTAATTTGCATAGTTATCAGATTTGGATACCACGTTTATCAGATTGCTTTATTGCACCAATAACACCCTCCATTAGATGATAAACACATATGTCAGTTCACCCGGACACACACAGATATAAGTACACCCGGACACACACAGATAAAAGTACACCCGGACACACTCAGATATAAGTACACCCGGACACACACAGATATAAGCACACCCGGACACACACAGATATAAGTACACCCGGACACCCACAGTATGAGTGCAAAAGACAGGAACGTAAAACCTTAGCACACTTTATTTCCGCTCATCTCAAACTCTTCGAAGCGTCCATAAATGTTCCTTGGTTAGATTTTGCTTCCCTTCCGACAAACCGTCAAGGTGAGCTGGAGGACGTGACAAAAAGTGAGTGAGCGAGTATTGTTTTACGCCACTTTTAGCAATATTCCAGCCATATCACGGCGGGAACACAAGAAATGAGCTTCACACATTGTACCCAGGTGGGCAATCAAACCCCGGTCTTCGGCGTGACGAGCGAACGCTTTAACCACTAACCTACCCCACCGCTCTCCGTGACAATAACTTCACGGAGATCAACGGTTATATAGAGGGAAATGGTGCTATTATCTCGTTCGAGAGTATCACATTCAGTTATATTCACATATACAGATATGATGGTGTTATACAGATATGATGGTGTATACAGAGATGATGGTGTTATACAGAGATGATGGTGTTATACAGAGATGATGGTGTTATACAGATATGATGGCGTTATACAGAGATCATGGTGTTATACATAGTTCATGGTGTTATACAGATATGATGGCGTTATACAGAGATCATGATGTTATACAGAGATCATTGTGTTATACAGAGATGATGGTGTTATACAGAGATGATGGTGTTATACAGAGATCATAGTGTTATACAGAGATCATAGTGTTATACAGAGATCATGGTGTTATACAGAGATGATGGTGTTATACAGAGATCATAGTGTTATACAGAGATCATAGTGTTATACAGAGATGATGGTGTTATACAGAGATGATGGTGTTATACAGAGATCATAGTGTTATACAGAGATCATAGTGTTATACAGAGATCATAGTGTTATACAGAGATGATGGTGTTATACAGAGTCCATGGTGTTATACAGAGTCCATGGTGTTATACAGAGATGATGGTGTTATACAGAGATGATGTTGTTACACAGAAAGTCATAGTGCTCTACAGTAAGATGTCATACGGATAATCATACCTTATGGCGTTACATGTATATACAAATCATAGTGTTATACAGATATGATGGTGTTATACAGAGATGATGGTGTATTACAGAGATGATGGTGTTATACAGAGATCACGGTGTTATACAGAGATCATGATGGTGTTATATAGAGATCATGGTGTTATACAGAAAGTCATAGTGCTCTACAGTAAGATAAAATGTCATACGGAGAATCATACCTTATGGTGTTACATGTATATACAGATCATGGTGTTATACAGAGGATAATTTTGTTATACAATGTCATGGCGTGGTGTTTTATAAGAGGGTCACCGTTCCCATAAAGTGATATGCTGTTATACAGAGGGTCATGCTGTTATACAGATGGTCACGGTTTGGCATAAAGGGATATGCTGTTATATAGAGGGTCATGATGTTATACAGATGGTCACGGTTTGGCATAAAGTGATATGCTGTTATACAGAGGGTCATGCTGTTATACAGATGGTCACGGTTTGGCATAAAGGGATATGCTGTTATACAGAGGGTCATGCTGTTATACAGATGGTCACGGTTTGGCATAAAGGGATATGCTGTTATATAGAGGGTCATGATGTTATACAGATAGTCATGCTGTTATTCGGAGGGTCATGCCGTTATATAGAGTGTCATGTTGATATATAGAGGGTCAGGGTTTGGCATAAAGTGATATGCTGTTATACAGAGGGTCATGCTGTTATAGAGAGGGTCACGGTTTGGCATAAAGGGATATGCTGTTATATAGAGGGTCATGATGTTATACAGATAGTCATGCTGTTATTCGGAGGGTCATGCCGTTATATAGAGTGTCATGTTGATATATAGAGGGTCAGGGTTTGGCATAAAGTGATATGCTGTTATACAGAGGGTCATGCTGTTATACAGAGGGTCACGGTTTGGCATAAAGGCTTATGCTGTTATACAGAGGGTCACGGTTTGGCATAAAGGGATATGCTGTTATACAGAGGGTCATGCTGTTATACAGAGGGTCACGGGATATGCTGTTATACAGAGGGTCATGCTGTTATACAGAGGGTCATGCTGTTATACAGAGGGTCACGGTTTGACATAAAGGGATATGCTGTTATACAGAGGGTCACGGTTTGGCGTAAAATGACGTGCTGTTATACAGAGGATCATGCTGTTATACAGATGATCACAGTTTGGCATAACGTGATATGCTGTTATACAGAGGGTCATGCTGTAATACAGAGGGTCATGCTGTTATACAGAGGATCTCGGTTTGGCATAAAGGGATATGCTGTTATACAGAGGATCATGCTGTTAACGAGAGGGTCACGGTTCGGCATAAAGTGATATGCTGTTATACAGAGGATCATGCTGTTATACAGAGGGTCATGCTGTTATACAGAGAGTCATGCTGTTATACTGATGGTCATGCTGTTATACAGAGGGTCATGCTGTTATACAGAGGGTCATGCTGTTATACTGATGGTCATGCTGTTATACTGATGGTCATGCTGTTATACAGATGATCATGCTGTTATACAGAGGATCATGCTGTTATACTGATGGTCATGCTGTTATACTGATGGTCATGCTGTTATACTGATGGTCATGCTGTTATACAGATGGTCATACAGGTTTGGCATAAAGGGATATGCTGTTATACAGAGGGTCATGGTTTGGCATAAAGGGATATGCTGTTATACAGAGGGTCACGGTTTGGCATAAAGTGATATGCTGTTATACAGAGGGTCACGGTTTGGCATAAAGTGATATGCTGTTATACAGAGGATCATGCTGTTATACAGAGGGTCATGCTGTTATACAGAGGGTCACGGTTCGGCATAAAGTGATATGCTGTTATACAGAGGATCATGCTGTTATACAGAGGGTCATGCTGTTATACTGATCGTAATGCTCTTATACTGAGGATCATGCTGTTATACAGAGAGTCATGCTGTTATACAGAGGGTCACGGTTTGGCATAAAGGGATATGCTGTTATACAGAGGGTCATGCTGTTATACAGATGATCACAGTTTGGTATAACATGATATGCTGTTATACATAGGGTCATGCTGTGATACAGAGGGTCATGCTGTTATACAGAGGATCACGGTTTGGCATAAAGGGATATGCTGTTATACAGAGGATCATGCTGTTAACGAGAGGATCACGGTTTGGCATAAAGTGATATGGTGCTATACAGAGGGTCACGGTTTGGTATAAAGTGATATGCTGTTATACAGAGGGTCATGCTGTTATACAGAGGGTCATGCTGTTATACTGAGGATCCCGGTTCGGCATAAAGTGATATGCTGCTAAACAGAGGGTCGTGCTGTTATACAGAGGATCGTGTTGTTATACAGAGGGTCATGCTGTTATACAGAGGATCATGCTGTTATACAGAGGGTCATGCTGTTATACAGAGGATCATGCTGTTATACAGAGGGTCATGCTGTTATACAGAGGATCATGTTGTTATACAGAGGGTCACGGTCTGATATAAAGCGATATGCTGTTATACAGAGGGGGACATGCTGTTATACCGAGGGTCATGCTGTTATACTGATCGTCATGCTGTTATACAGAGGATCATGCTCTTATACTGAGGATCATGCTGTTATACAGAGGATCATGCTCTTATACTGAGGATCATGGTTTGGCATAAAGGGATATGCTGTTATACAGAGGGTGACGGTTTGGCATAAAGGGATATGCTGTTATACAGAGGGTCACCGTTTGGCATAAAGGGATATGCTGTTATACAGAGGGTCACGGTTTGGCATAAAGTGATATGCTGTTATACAGAGGGTCATGCTGTTATACAGAGGATCATGCTCTTATACTGAGGATCATGCTGTTATACAGAGGGTCATGCTGTTATACAGAGGGTCGTGCTGTTGAACAGAGGGACATGTTGTTTTATAGTGTTTTATTTGTACAGAAATATGTGCATAGAATAGTGAACAGGACAGGGCTTGTCGGGTTGACGGCTTATCAATCAAATGTGTAACATGTGTTAGGCCGCACGTTTACCCCAGTCCAACATATGTTGTACTTTCTCAGAAGAAATGGCTGACGAAGGCGGCTGCAGTGTTCCATTATGTAGCCTGTTGGTAATTAGACAGCTGAAAATGAACATGTAGTTACATAATCACTGTGTGGTATATATGGTTTATAGACTTTCACTCCACATACATTGGGTGTATCTGTATACGCTGGTAACTTCCCTGGCTTAGCTAGAACACGATGGGTGACAGATCAATAGTTTATCGCTCCTTTCCTTCAAGCCCTTATGTCACTTACAGCAAGTATACAACTTACATTGGTTCCCTGAAGGTATCCACTTGGGTGACACAGGCTTGGCATGGTCTAGACTGCCACGTGATGTACACACATGCTAGGCATGATCTAGACCACCACGTGATGTACACAAGACTAGGCATGATCTAGACCACCACGTGATGTACGCACAGACTAGGCATGATCTAGACCACCACGTGCGGTAGACATAGACAGGCATGGTCTAGACCACCAGATGCAGACACAGGCTAGGCATGGTCTAGACTGCCACGTGATGTACACACAGGCTAGGCATGGTCTAGACTGCCACGTGATGTACACACATGCTAGGCATGATCTAGACCACCACGTGATGTACACAAGACTAGGCATGATCTAGACCACCACGTGATGTAGACACGGGCTAGGCATGGTCTAGACCGCCACGTGAAGTACACACAGGCTAGGCATGATCTAGACCGCCACGTGACGTAGACACAGGCTAGGCATGATCTAGAACCGCCACGTGAAGTACACACAGGCTAGGCATGATGTAGACCGCCACGTTATGTACACACAGGCTAGGCATGATGTAGACCACCATGTGATGTACACACAGGCTAGGCATGATGTAGACCGCCACGTTATGTACACACAGGCTAGGCATGATCTAGAAACCGCCACGTGAAGTACACACAGGCTAGGCATGATGTAGACCGCCACGTTATGTACACACAGGCTAGGCATGATGTAGACCGCCACGTGATGTACACACAGGCTAGGCATGATGTAGACCGCCACGTTATGTACACACAGGCTAGGCATGATCTAAACCGCCACGTGAAGTACACACAGGCTAGGCATGATGTAGACCGCCACGTTATGTACACACAGGCTAGGCATGATCTAGACCGCCATGTGAGGTACACTTCCATTAAATGGCTTTGTTTATGCTAATATCGCAATCAAACCAAGGACAAAAAACAGAAATGGCATTCGAACCCACGAGCAAAGGCCCCTAAGGTACGCACAGTGAATTTGCAGCGAGTTTATGACGAGCGACTTGGTATGTGACTTTGAGGGTATGGAAGTTTGCACAGAAAACAAAACCTTTAAGTGATTGCATGAGGTCGTGAGTGATGTCGCTTAAAAAACACGAGCGAGGGTATGTCACTGATACTCTGAGTTATTTTGACAGTTTAATTATGATCAAAAGGTGTCAACCAAATTACCTAGCCTGACCACCCGATCCCGTCAGTCGCCTCTTACGTGAAGCATGGGTTAGGGAAGATCAGTTGGTAGTGGGTAGACGTTGGTAGTGGGTAAACGTTGGTAGTGGGTAGACGTTGGTAGTGAGTAAACGTTGGTAGTGGATAGACGCTGATAGTGGGTAGACGTTGGTAGCAAGTGGACGCTGGTGGTGGGTAGACGTTGGTAGTGGGTAAACGTTGTTAGTGGTAAGACGTTTGTAGTGGGTAGACGTTGGTAGTGGGTAAACGTTGTTAGTGGGAAGACGTTTGTAGTGGGTAGACGTTGGTAGTGGGTAGACGTTGGTAGTGAGTAAACGTTGGTAGTGGGTAGACGTTGGTAGTGAGTAAACGTTGGTAGTGGGTAGACGTTGATAGTGGGTAGACGTTGGTAGCAAGTGGACGCTGGTGGTGGGTAGACGTTGGTAGTGGGTAAACGTTGTTAGTGGTATGACGTTTGTAGTGGGTAGACGTTGGTAGTGGGTAAACGTTGTTAGTGGGAAGACGTTTGTAGTGGGTAGACGTTGGTAGTGGGTAAACGTTGGTAGTGGGTAGACGTTGGTAGTGGTAAACGTAGGTACTGGGTAAACGTTGGTAGTGGGTAAACGTTTGTAGTGGGTAGACGTCGGTAGTGGGTAGACGTTGGTAGTGGGTAGACGTTGGTAGTGAGTAAACGTTGGTAGCAAGTGGACGCTGGTGGTGAGTGGACGTTGGTAGCAAGTAGACGTTGGTACCGAACCAATGCTGTTTAGGAGTAGATGCTGGTAGTGAGTAGACGCTTGTAGTGGGTAGACGATGGTAGTGAGGAGGTGTGGGTAGTGATAGACGTGGTCAATTACTATACGCTGGTACTGAGTAGACAGGGTGGGGTGGGGTGAGGAGACGTAGGTAGTAAGTACACGTTGGTAGTGAGTAGACACTGGTAGTAAGCAGACGTTGGTACCAGTGAGTGAGAGTGTCGGTTAGTTTTAAAGATATTCACCATTAACTAGTGGTTGACAGCATGGGCAACTTCCAACACATCGGGACGAGATGAAGCACAACTGTAATCCCCAGCATGTGTATTCCGTCACAGATGTTGTACTGACATCAATACATTAACGTCCACAAGGTTGCCTCACGTCCCAGAGGCCATGTCCCATTAGGCATACGCCCATTAGTCCTACTCCCACTAGTCATACAGCAAATGGGGGATTAATTAAAACATTAACAGGCATATACCTTTTGTGCAAAATGGACTAGCCCGCTGATTAGAGAGCTTGAGGTTAGTTTAATCTCTAACATTGAGAATGCCACAGTCTTTGGCAATGTAAACATATAAACAGTAAATTACATAAGTTATATGAACGTAATACACCACAACCGTTGATAATCAAAACATTTAAATCAACGTTAAACTCTACTGAGTTTGAGTTTACTCAATCTCGTAAAACAACATAAACTAGTGCATAAACGTTCCATGCTATAGACTCTAGCATATCACTCCCCGATTGTGGGACCAACTTGAAGCAGGCCAGTAAAACTCAGTTCAATTTCTGGATGCTGTTGGCTACCTCTACCCAACTGACCATTAATTGAGAAACTGTGAATTCAAGTTATTGAAGCTTTTAAATAAAGAATAATGTGTTATGCTGAAGACAAGTTATTAAAGTTTACTGATGTGAAGCTGTATTTTTGTTTCTTGGACCATTCCACTATATTTTTACAAAGGTATTACAAAGGTAGTTGTTGGTGAAGTCAACCATAACATATGTTGTTTTAACCCGTATGACTAGTGGGACGTATGACTAATGGGAGGACACCGTCCCAGAGCGTGGAGCCCACCAGGGGCTTCATCAGGTAGACCCGCTCTGCTCCCACCAGGGGCTTCATCAGGTAGACCCGCTCTGCTCCCACCAGGGGCTTCATCAGGTATACCCGCTCTATTCCCATCAGGGGCTTCATCAGGTAGACCCGCTCTATTCCCATCAGGGGCTTCATCAGGTAGACCCGCTCTATTCCCACCAGGGGCTTCATCAGGTATACCCGCTCTATTCCCATCAGGGGCTTCATCAGGTATACCCGCTCTATTCCCATCAGGGGCTTCATCAGGTAGACCCGCTCTACTCCCACCAGGGGCTTCATCAGGTATACCGGCTCTATTCCCACCAGGGGCTTCATCAGGTATACCCGCTCTGCTCCCACCAGGGGCTTCATCAGGTATACCCGCTCTGTTCCCATCAGGGGCTTCATCAGGTATACCCGCTCTGCTCCCACCAGGGGCTTCATCAGGTAGACCCGCTCTGCTCCCACCAGGGGCTTCATCAGGTATACCCGCTCTGCTCCCATCAGGGGCTTCATCAGGTATACCCGCTCTGCTCCCACCAGGGGCTTCATCAGGTAGACCTGCTCTGCTCCCACCAGGGGCTTCATCAGGTATACCTGCTCTGCTCCCACCAGGGGCTTCATCAGGTAGACCGGCTCTGCTCCCACCAGGGGCTTCATCAGGTAGACCCGCTCTGCTCCCACCAGGGTCTTCATCAGGTATACCTGCTCTGCTCCCACCAGTAACGTGCAGTTACTCGCTTACTTCGTTTTCAGTTGAAACTTATTATTATCATTATCATTTCATTAATATTCAACTAAGAAATCAATTATTCATTTCGCATAAATGTACTTACATCATGCAATAATTATTCTATAAATTATAGTAACATTTCGTCAGTAAACAAAGGTCTTCTGGAGAAATCCGAAGAAAGGCTAATATTTTTCCCACAACGTTTAGCCGCCATTGTGGACGTGTGCTCATTATACATGCTGCAGACCTCGCCCTGTAAACACACTACATATTGCATGAAGTAAAGTAGATGGAATGCAGTGAATTCCGACATCGTATAATGTAATCACGGAAAACACAAATAAACCCCTTTGTTGAAATAAGATCCGCGGGAAGGAGCGAGACCTCCCGAGATTTGGAACGTGACATGAATTCCACGGGTCTGTTTTAACCTCGACGTTCATGACTGACATTTGGCAGCACAGAACTTACAACAAAAGCCAAGGGTTCCTTTAACGATAGCTGTGGGAATGTCTCCATAACAGACTCCAAACATTATCTAACAACAAACCTCCACACATGGGTTTGAAATGTTATGAAATTGGGTAGCACTTCGTAAGATGTCGCTGAAATACAGACTTCACTAAACAAGAAACAATAATATTACAGAATACATGGACATAGCATATTTAAAAACATACAGCTATTGCTTGGTCTTTACGGTTGGACAGGTACATAACTTAAGTGAGTGAGTTTTTCGGTTTTGCGCTGCTCACAATTGACCAGTACTTCGGGTCACATTAAGGTGGGTTGAAAGTGAGTGGGTTGTTTCGGTTTTGCGTTGGTCACTGTTGACCATGGTGTACTTCTCACCAAGGTGGATGCGCTCCTGGCCTTCGACATTTAGACTGTCAGACTTCGGAGAGAGGAAGTCAGTAAATGATGCTTTAAGCCGCATCAACAATCTTGCAGCTAGTCGCGGCTAAACTGTTTCATATCGCCTTCGTACAACTGGGGGACTGTAGAGTGTGGCGTCCAACTGCTTCTGGCCATTACTCTGACCAGTATCAAGGACACTACGAAACAGGTCCATTATATTCACGACACTATATTGGTACGAGAGTTCAAGCAGTAACTGTTCGGGGTCAGCAGTTTCCAGACTGACCATTCCAACACTGAAAGGTTGAGAGTACCTCTCAGTACAGTGGACTACACTGTCGGACCTTCTCCAGCAAGAAGTACTTCAGCAACATATACTACTGACCGCTCATAAATGATAGCATATTTACCGATCGTGACCATGCGCTGACCATCACATACGGGCGTAACGGCGGCTACCGTTTGCGAGTGCACCAGCTTGATGATAATGTTAACTTCCGACATTGATTTTCTACCGTGTGACAACTAATACATGGTACACCCGTGAGGGGAACAACGACAACACAAGTGCATGAACCCCACTTAAACAGAGTCGCATTATATGTAATGTTGACGGTGCAGAAATGTTGCATACATCACTACAGCTAAGTTCCCCAACATACATCACTACAGCTGAGTTACCCAACATACCAATTACTATCGTTAGTTTCGTGTGAAGGGGCTTTGTATCAGGCCATCCCAGACCTGTTGCTGTGTTAACTTGACAATGTGTTCCACGAAGCTTTTGAAATGTAGGCTTCGAGGCTTAATGTGATGATCCTATGATGGTGAATTGAGAGAGAGAGAGAGAGAGAGAGAGAGAGAGAGAGAGAGAGAGAGAGAGAGAGAGAGAGAGAGAGAGAGAGAGAGAGAGAGAGAGAGAGAGAGAGAGAGAGAGAGAGAGAGGGAGGGGGTAGTCCATGGGCAGGTTCCACGAAGCCTTTGAAATGTATTCAGGTAGGCTTCGAGGCTTAATGGGATGATCCTATGATGTTGAATTGAGAGAGAGAGAGAAAGAGAGATAGAGAGAGAGAGGGGGGAGAGTCCATGGGCAGGTTCCACGAAGCCTTTGAAATGTATTCAGGTAGGCTTCGAGGCTTAAGGTGATGATCCTATGATGTTGAATTGAGAGAGAGAGAGAAAGAGACACACACAGAGAGAGAGAGGGGGGGAGTCCATGGGCAGGTTCCACGAAGCCTTTGAAATGTATTCAGGTAGGATTCGAGGCTTAATGTGATGATCCTATGATGGTGAATTGAGAGAGAGAGAGAGAGAGAGAGGAGGGGGTCCATGGGTAGGTTCCACGAAGCCTTGAAATGTATTCAGGTAGGCTTCGAGGCTTAATGTGATGATCCTATGATGGTGAATTGAGAGAGAGAGAGAGAGAGAGACAGAGAGAGAGAGGGGAGTCCAGAGAGAGAGAGAGAGAGAGAGGCTTCGAGAGAGAGAGAGAGAGAGAGAGAGAGAGAGAGAGAGAGAGAGAGAGGGGAGGGAGTTCCATGGGAGAGTTCCACGAAGCCTTTGAAATGTATTCAGGTAGGCTTCTGAGGCTTAATGTGATGATCCCATGATGGTGAATTGAGAGAGAGAGAGAGAAAGAGAGAGAGAGAGAGAGAGAGAGGAGAGTCCATGGAGCAGGTTCCACGAAGCCTTTGAAATGTATCTCAGGTAGGCTTCTGAGGCTTAATGTGATGATCCCAAGGATGGTGAATTGAGAGAGAGAGAGAGAGAAGAGAGAGAGAGAGAGAGAAAGAGAGAGAGAGGAGGGAGTCCATGGGTAGGTTCCACGAAGCCTTGAAATGTATTCAGGTAGGCTTCGAGGCTTAATGTGATGATCCCATGATGGTGAATTGAGAGAGAGAGAGAGAAGAAAGAGAGAGAGAGAGAGAGAGAGAGAGGGGAGGGAGTCCATGGGTAGGTTCCACGAAGCCTTTGAAATGTATTCAGGTAGGCTTCTGAGGCTTAATGTGATGATCCCATGATGGTGAATTGAGAGAGAGAGAGAAGAGAGAGAGAGAGAGAGAGAGGGGGAGTCCATGAGAGGTTCCACGAAGCCTTTGAAATGTATTCAGGTAGGCTTGAGGCTTAATGTGATGATCCTATGATGGTGAATTGAGAGAGAGAGAGAGAGAGAGGAGAGGGGGGAGAGTCCATGGCAGGAGGTTCCACGAAGCCTTGAAATGTATTCAGGTAGGCTTCGAGGCTTAATGTGATGATCCTATGATGGTGAATTGAGAGAGAGAGAGAGAGAGAGAGAGAGAGAGAGAGAGAGAGAGAGAGAGAGAGAGAGAGAGATAGAGAGAAGAGAGAGAGAGAGAGAGAGGGGAGAGAGTCCATGGGAGGTTCCACGAAGCCTTTGAAATGTATTCAGGTAGGCTTCTGAGGCTTAATGTGATGATCCCATGATGGTGAATTGAGAGAGAGAGAGAGAGAGAGAGAGAGAGGAGGAGGGGGTCCATGGGTAGGGTTCCACGAAGCCTTGAAATGTATCTCAGGTAGGCTTCGAGGCTTAACAATGATGATCCCATGATTGTGGAATTGAGAGTGAGACAGAGAGAGAGAGAAAGAGAGAGAGAAAGAGAGAAAGAGAGAGAGAGAGAGAGAGAGAGAGAAAGAGAGAGAGAGAGAGAGAGAGAGAGAGAGAGAGAGAGAGAGAGAGAGAGAGAGAAAGAGAGAGAGAGAGAGGGAGGGGAGGGAAGAGTCCATGGGTAGGTTCCACGAAGCCTTGAAATGTATTCAGGTAGGCTTCTGAGGCTTAACGTGATGATCCTATGATGGTGAATTGAGAGAGAGAGAGAGAGAGAGAGAGAAAAAGAGAGAGAGAGAAGAGAGAGAGAGAGAGAGAGAGAGAGAGAGAGAGAGAGAGAGAGAAAGAGAGAGAGAGAGAGAGAGAGAGAGAGAGAGGGGAAAGAGTCCATGGCATAGTTCCACGAAGCCTTTGAAATGTATTCAGGTAGGCTTCTGAGGCTTAATGTGATGATCCCAAGATGGTGAATTGAGAGGGAGAGAGAGAGAGAGAGGGGGGGAGTTCCATGGGCAGGTTCCACGAAGCCTTTGAAATTTATTCAGGTAGGCTTCTGAGGCTTAATGTGATGATCCCATGATGTTGAATTGAGAGAGAGAGAGAAAGAGACACAGAGAGAGAGAGGGGGAGTCCATTGGAGTTCCACTGGAAGCCTTGAAATGTATTCCAGCAAGTAGCTTGAGGCTTAATGATGATGATCCCATGATGTTGAATTGAGAGAGAGAGAGAGAAAGAGACACAGAGAGAGAGAGGGGGAAGAGTCCATTGGTGCAGGTTCCACGAAGCCTTTGAAATGTATTCAGGTAGGCTTCGAGGCTTAATGTGATGATCCCATGATGGTAAATTGAGAGAGAGAGAGAGAGAAAGAGAGAGAGAGAGAGAGAGAGAGAGAGAGAGAGAGAGGGGGAGAGTCCATGAGAGAGAGAGAGAGCCTTTGAAATGTATCCATGTAGGCTTCCAGACTTAATGTGATGATCCTTGATGGTGAATTGAGGAGAGAGAGAGAGAGAGCTTAGAGAGAGAGATCCCATGAGAGAGAGAGAGAGAGAGAGAGAGAGAGAGAGAGGGGGGTTCCATGGGTAGGTTCCACGAAGCCTTGGAAATGTATTCAGGTAGGCTTCTGAGGCTTAATGTGATGATCCCATGATGGTGAATTGAGAGAGAGAGAGAAGAGACACACAGAGAGAGAGAGGGGGTCCATGGGTATAGGGTTCCACGAAGCCTTGAAATGTATTCAGGTAGGCTTCGAGGCTTAATGTGATGATCCCATGATGGTGAATTGAGAGAGAGAGAGAGAGAGAGAGAGAGAGAGAGAGAGAGAGAGAGAGAGAGAGAGAGGGGGGAGTCCATGGTAGGTTCCACGAAGCCTTGAAATGTATTCAGGTAGGCTTCGAGGCTTAATGTGACGATCCCATGATGGTAAATTGAGAGAGAGAGAGAAAGAGAGAGAGATAGAGAAAGAGAGAGAGAGAGGAGTCCATGGTGAGGTTCCACGAAGCCTTGAAATGTATTCAGGTAGGCTTCGAGGCTTAATGTGATGATCCTATGATGGTGAATTGAGAGAGAGAGAGAGAGAGAGAGAGAGAGAGAGAGAGAGAGCGAGAGAGAGAGAGAGAGAGGAGGGGGGTCCATGGGAGGTTCCACGAAGCCTTGAAATGTATTCAGGTAGGCTTCGAGGCTTAATGTGATGATCCCATGATGGTGAATTGAGAGAGAGAGAGAGAGAGAGAGAGAGAGAGAGAGAGAGAGAGAGAGAGAGAGAGAGAGAGAGAGAGAGAGAGAGAGAGAGGAGGGGTCCATAGGCAGGTTCCACGAAGCCTTTGAAATGTATTCAGGTAGGCTTCGAGGCTTAATGTGATGATCCTATGATTGTGAATTGAGAGTGAGAGAGAGAGAGAGAGAGAGAGAGAGAGAGAGAGAGAGAGAGAGAGAGAGAGAGAGAGAGAGAGAGAGAGAGAGAGAGAGAGAGAGAGAGAGAGAGAGAGAGAGAGAGAGAGAGAGAGAGAGAGAGGGGGGCGGTCCCTGGGCAGGTCCTCTATGTGATGTGAGAGTGATGACGAAGGCTATGTCTGGAATGGAGATGTAAAACACTCGTCAATCGAGGATGTCCGGTCTCCTGGCAACCTGCGTGGTATAGCATCATAACGCAGACATTGTACATTTCTGAACACATAAATTGTCATTTTCACCTGTAAATAGCATTTGGAACAGGGATGGTATTCTATGCCACCCAAGATCTGAATCTTCTGACCACTTTACCTGATCCAGGTAACATAGATATTACGTGTTTTGTCATAGATTCTCATCAAGGACTGTAGAGGTCTTGTTTACCGCCAGATGGCGTGTGACGGCGCCTACAGTACACTGAGGGTTCAACGAGGGATTTATCAAACAGAGGTCCTCGACACTAAACATTCGGATCATCTCGTTTCCTTTACATTCGGAGTGATTCGTGTCCTCATCATGAAGTGAAGCCCTAGTTTCTTCCGACACACAACGCTCAAGAGGAAAGTAGCAAGATGTGACGACGGACATGAAAGGGTAGTAAATGTTTTTTCCTACTGTTTTGTGTTTTATGGCTCCCCGATGACCTCAATGTTATTTGTGTTAACGTAGTTCTGAACAGAGTGGGATGAAGAAAGATGTTAGTGGTCCCCAGCGGCCACCCTCGGTACAGCTCAGGTTGTCGTGTCATTAAGCTTCTTCCACCGTTTCCCCTGTACTCCTCAACTAAACACGACTTCCTGAACGACAACAACTGTGTTGCTGCAGAAACGTGCTCAGCAGCTTCACATAAGGTCATGAGTACTGCAGCAGTTGTATATGGGAGGGACGATTGTGTGATGGACATGGGCTTTTGTGTGTTTCTGTTTATATTATATCTCAACACCGAGTGGCATGTATTGGCATGTTGAAACGTCAAGGTGCCCTTTCTAAAGCTCTAAGGTAAAAGTTCGTCACATGGGCATGTCAAAATCATTAGATCTAGCGTTCGAATCTCATCTTACACCATATGACGTTTATTATTTTGGCCGTATATCCAGTGGTTTCAGCAAAGTGGTAAGGTTTCATCCCCCCCCCCCCCCATGTCAAGCTGTACACACCGCGTGGTGACTTCAAGTAGTGTTCAAGCAGCACTCACTCACTTTAATTACTCACTCACTCTAAAAAGCCGATATTTGCAAATTCTAACGATAAACTGATGTTGCTACTTTGTATCTTTGTACATATATCGTAAATACTACTGTCACTGTGTGTGCTACTCCTTTTATAGCCAATACTGCTACTACTATACGTACAACTGCTGTTATAGCCAATACTGCTACTACTATACGTACAACTGCTGTTATAGCCAATACTGCTACTACTATACGTACAACTGCTGTTATAGCCAATACTGCTACTACTATACGTACAACTGCTGTTATAGCCAATACTGCTACTACTATACGTACAACTGCTGTTATAGCCAATACTGCTACTACTATACGTACAACTGCTGTTATAGCCAATGCTGCTACTACTATACGTACAACTGCTGTTATAGCCAATACTGCTACTACTATACGTACAACTGCTGTTATAGCCAATACTGCTACTACTATACGTACAACTGCTGTTATAGCCAATACTGCTACTACTATACGTACAACTGCTGTTATAGCCAATACTGCTACTACTATACGTACAACTGCTGTTATAGCCAATACTGCTACTACTACTATACGTACAACTGCTGTTATAGCCAATACTGCTACTACTATACGTACAACTGCTGTTATAGCCAATACTGCTACTACTATACGTACAACTGCTGTTATAGCCAATACTGCTACTACTATACGTACAACTGCTGTTATAGCCAATACTGCTACTACTATACGTACAACTGCTGTTATAGCCAATACTGCTACTACTATACGTACAACTGCTGTTATAGCCAATACTGCTACTACTACTATACGTACAACTGCTGTTATAGCCAATACTGCTACTACTATACGTACAACTGCTGTTATAGCCAATACTGCTACTACTATACTATACGTACAACTGCTGTTATAGCCAATACTGCTACTACTATACGTACAACTGCTGTTATAGCCAATACTGCTACTACTATACGTACAACTGCTGTTATAGCCAATACTGCTACTACTACTATATACGTACAACTGCTGTTATAGCCAATACTGCTACTACTATACGTACAACTGCTGTTATAGCCAATACTGCTACTACTATACGTACAACTGCTGTTATAGCCAATACTGCTACTACTATACGTACAACTGCTGTTATAGCCAATACTGCCACAACGACGACTTCATGTCGATCTGTCATAGTTTATGCTGCTCCGCTGTGTTTCAGGAATGTATATTGATTAACGGTCGATGGTAACAAATGGGACAGTATTATATGAGATCTGCCGTATCCGTTGTATTCCAAGTGCTGAATCAGCCACGCCCCCTATCACAGACTTTCCTCCCAACAAAAAATACTTTGTCCATCTCCTTTACACCCATACCACGTATTAGTACCTAACGGACCCTGGTCCCAGTTGATGCAGGGCTACGCCCAAACTGTTGGTTTGCTTTTAGCGGCGCCGATGACGTAAGACCACAAGCAGTAATTGTGTCAGTTGATATTTGCGACACCGAAATGTGTGTTAGGGTCAGAATCGAGGCGAATCTGGGATTCGTCGGATCATTACAAGTATCGAATGAACATGTGTGTCGGGCAAATAACTAGATATCATTTTTAAAACATGTTCACAGATCCTTCGTAGCGAAATGGAATTTGTTTTGAACATTGTGGGTCCTTTGAAACTGCTGTTCCTGTCACGCATCAATACATCACGTGTTGCTTGAAGGTGTCGCCAGCCATCCAACCAGAGCATTTACATTAATAATACACAGTCACCTGACATGAGATGTTTATGTCAGTTACTGCACACGAGACAGATGCAGCAGCATCTAGCATCATGTATTAACAAGCAGCATGCGACACAATGAAATAAACCCTCCTTTGTGAGGGATCATCGGAGGGAGTCAATTGCCTCCTGCAAATGCTGATCAACTCAAGAGGCCATGGGGATATCCCCCTTCACTCTTGTTTCACGTTTTGTGTTCTACGGAAATGATTTATGTGTTGGCATAACAGATCAGCTATTGAAATACTGGAGCAATGTTGTATAGGCACAGTGGGAATACACTGACGACTCACGCATGTCAAGATGGACGACTTCCTTTCTTCCTCAGGGCTTCACAGCATTCATGTTGTCATGCGTTTAGCGAAACACTTGACCGTTTGTAGATCTGGTATTCGAACTTATTAATAAATAATAACTTATAAAAATGGGAAATAATGAGGTGCTTACAAAAGTCTTTATTTCAAGGAAATGAAATCCCGTTTGGGATCGACTTTGAATTATAGATGAGCTTGTTTGGATAACAGCTTTCGACATACAGAGGTTACGCGGAAACTACGTTTAACAACGTAACAAGTGATTATCAGACGTTGTCTTCAGGCTGGGACGCATATACATCACTCATCATGCACCACGGCAGCTAACGGTGGCTTGTGTCGGCTTCACTCATCATGCACCACGGCAGCTAACGGTGGCTTGTGTCGGCTTCACTCATCATGCACCACGGCAGCTAACGGTGGCTTGTGTCGGCTTCACTCATCATGCACCACGGCAGCTGACGGTGGCTTGTGTCGGCTTCACTCATCATGCACCACGGCAGCTGACGGTGGCTTGTGTCGGCTTCACTCATCATGCACCACGGCAGCTAACGGTGGCTTGTGTCGGCTTCACTCATCATGCACCACGGCAGCTAACGGTGGCTTGTGTCGGCTTCACTCATCATGCACCACGGCAGCTGACGGTGGCTTGTGTCGGCTTCACTCATCATGCACCACGGCAGCTGACGGTGGCTTGTGTCGGCTTCACCCAGGAAAGCAGTTCCAACTTGGATATCGGAGGGCATCATTGTGTGCATATCATAAACGGCATCTGTACTTGTGTACTATATATCCCATAACATAATCTATTCATCCCCTACACACAGACTGTACCCCTTACTCATCCCGTATACGTACAGTGTACTCTCCTGATCACGTGACGCTGCTCAATAGTGCCAGTTAACTATTGGCCCCCATCACAGATCTAAAATCTGCCATAAAATATAGTTATTTCAATGATGAATGTGTAAACACGGACGTGGTCTGTACAAATCAATAAAGGAAAGAGAAGACGTCCTGATAACGCCGGTATGGTATTGACACAGAATCAGGGTACAGATGACTATGTTGTGGACATATTGTGGGTAAACCTTGTTTGTTGGTGCGCTATCCCTGTTGTGGACACTTTTGTCATATCATGATGTGTAAGTTCTAAGTAAGACAACAGACCAGAGTGATATTCATGCTACACGACCGCGGCCAGTTAATAAATCGAGTCTAGACCAGACAATCCCGTGATATGATGAACAACGACCCAGAGTTATCAACCACGTCGATGATATATACTGACAACGTGACTCATTAAGTCGCCTGCAGCACCAGGCATAGAGCCCGGTTCAAGCCCGCAATTAAGTCGTCTCCATGATTATCGGCGGGAACACATTTAACTGCCCTTCATGAGTATGATCTGGTGACTATATGAACACGACGAGGAACCCAGCATTAGGTCTATACATTATTTTAACGACCATTGCGTCATTGTTCATACACCCCTGTGTTTGTAGTGGTTGCTGTATCTTGTGGACGTATACATTATATATATATGTTCAGTTATCAGGCTTGGATCTAACGATACACCGAAATAGACAAGAACAAACTCACTATTTATATCTTAACAGGAACCTGATATAACAAAGAAAGATACACATCTTTTAAAAATTGAAGTTATCAGGGATTTTGTGTTATCGTATTCCTTTTATTGTTTTGAACTGCGCTGAAGGGATCGTACACCTTGATCCACACAGATTATTGACCCCCTTACGTTTCCTGGTTATTCCCAGACCACGTGGATTATACACTCCAAAGAAGAAGAGGATCATCAAATATATATGATATAACCTTCAGAAAAGAAGACCAGCTTTGTAAAATGACTGCCAGTAATTTCTGGACGCAAAGCTTACGTCCCAATGAAATTCATTGAAACGTCTTAGCGCTCTGATGTGTGAAACCAATTCCTGGTGTCCCCCGCCGTGATATTGCTGGGATATTGCTAAAATCGGCGTAAAACTAAACACTCTTATTCACTCTTGGCGCTCTGAGCCATTACAGTTGCTGATTTCCATGATCATCAGTATCACAGCTCTCAGATGTTAGAAGTAACTGTAAGCACCACAGTAACACCACCACAAAGCCATCACCATCACCACAGTCACACCATCACAATGCCATCACCATCACCACAGTCACACCATCACAATGCCACTACCACCACAACAGTAACACCATCACAATGCCTCCACCACCACAACCGTAACACCATCACAATGCCTCCACCACCACCACCGTACCACCACACAGTAACACCACCACAAAGCCATCACCATCACCACAGTCACACCACCACAATGCCATCACCACCACCATCACCAAAGTCACACCACCACAATGCCATCACCATCACCACAGCCACACCATCACAATGCCATTAACACCACCACAGTCACATCATCAAAATGTCACCACCATCAACACAGCCACACCATCACAATGCCATTACCACCACCACAGTCACACCACCACAATGCCATCACCACCACCATCACCACAGTCACACCATCACAATGCCATCACCATCACCACAGTAACACCATCACAATGCCATCACCATCACCACAGTCACACCATCACAATGCCATCACCATCACCACAGTCAAACCATCTCAATGCCATCACCACCATCACCATCACCACAGTCACACTATCACAATGCCATCACCACCACCACAGTGACACCATCACAATACCATCACCACAACCAAAGTCACATCTTCAAAATGCCATCACAACCATCACCACAGTCACCCCATCACAATGCCATCACCATCAACACAGTCATACCATCACAATGCCATCACCACCACCACAGTCACAACATCACAATGCCATCACCACCACCACAGACACATCAACACAATGCCATTACCATCACCACAGTCACATCATCACAATGCCATTACCATCAACACAGTCATACCATAACAATGCCATCACCACGACAACAGTCAAACCATCTCAATGCCATCACCACAGTCACACCATCACAATGCCACCACCACCACAGTCACACCATCACAATGCCATCACCACAGTCACACCATCACAATGCCACAACCACCACCACAGTCACACCATCACAATGCCATCACCACCACCACAGTCACACCATCACAATGCCACCACCGCCACCACAGTCACACCATCACAATGCCACAACCACCACCACAGTCACACCATCACAATGCCATCACCACCACCACAGTCACACCATCACAATGCCACCACCACCACCACAGTCACACCATCACAATGCCACAACCACCACCACCACAGTCACACCATCACAATGCCATCACCACCACCACAGTCACACCATCACAATGCCATCACCACCACCACAGTCACACCATCACAATGCCATCACCACCACCACAGTCACACCATCACAATGCCATCACCACCACCACAGTCACACCATCACAATGCCATCACCACCACCACAGTCACACCATCATAATACAACCACCACGACCACAGTCACACCATCACAATGCCATCACTACGACCACCACAGTCACACCATCACAATGTCAACACAATGCCATGACCATCAGCACAGTCACACCACCACAATGCCATCACCACCACCACCACAGTCACACCATCACAATGCCATCACCACCACCACAGTCACACCATCACAATGCCATCACCACCACCAGTCACACCACCATCACAATGCCATCACCACCACCACAGTCACACCATCCATCATGACCATGCACAGTAACCACCACCACAGTCACACCCATCACAATGCCATCACTTACGACCACCATACAGTCACACCATCACAATGTCAACACAATGCCATGACCATCAGCACAGTCACACCACCACAATGCCATCACCACCACCACCACAGTCACACCATCACAATGCCATCACCACCACCACAGTTACACCATCACAATGCCATCACCACCACCACAGTCACACCATCATAATCACACCATCACAATGCCACCACCACCACAGTCACACCATCACAATGCCATCACCACAGTCACACCATCACAATGCCACAACCACCACCACAGTCACACCATCACAATGCCATCATCACCACCATCACCACAGTCACACCATCACAATGTCATCACCATCACCACAGTCACACCATCACAATGTCATCACCATCACCACAGTCACACCATCACAATGCCATCACCACCACCACAGTCACACCATCACAATGCCATGACCATCACCACAGTCACACCACCACAATGCCATAACCACCACCATCACCACAGTCACACCATCACAATGCCATCTTCAACACCATCACCACAGTCACACCATCACAATGCCATCACCACCACCACAGTCACATCATCACAATACCATCACCATCAACGCAGTCATATCATCACAATGCCATCACCCCAGTCACACCATCCCAATGCCATCACCACCATCACACCATCACAATAACATCACCGCCACCACCACAGTTACATTATCACAATACCATCACCACCCCCACAGTCACACCATCACAATGCTATCACCACCACCATCGCCACATTCACACCATCACAATGCCATCACAATCACCATACTCACGCCATCACAATGCCATCATCACCACCACAGTCACACCATCACAATGCCATCACCACCACCACAGTCACACCATCACAATGCCATCACCACCACCACAGTCACACCATCACAATGCCATCACCACCACCACAGTCACACCATCACAATGCCATCACCACCACCACAGTCACACCATCACAATGCTATCACGACCACCATCGCCACATTCACACCATCACAATGCCATCACAATCACCACACTCACGCCATCACAATGCCATGATCACCACCACAGTCACACCATAACAATGCCATCACCATCACCATAATCACACCACTACAATGCCATTACAACCACCACCACATTCACACCATCACAATGCCATCACAATCACCACACTCACACCATCTCAATGCCATCACCACCACCACAGTCACACCATCACAATGCCACCTCGACAGTCACAGCATCACAATGCCATCACCACAGTCACACCATCTCAATGCCATCACCACCACCACAGTCACACCACCACAATGCCATCACCAGCACCATCACCACAGTCACACCATCACAATGCCATCACCACCACCACCACTGGCACACCATCACGATGCCATGACCATCACCACCAGTCACACCATCACGATGCCATCATCACTACCACCACAGTTTCACTATCACAATGCCATCATCATCACCACCAGTCACACCATCTCAATGCCATCACCATCACCACAGTCACAAAATCACAATGCCATCACCATCACCACAGCCACACCATCACAATGCCATCACCACCACCAAAGTCACATCATCAAAATGCCATCACCACCACCACAGTCACACCATCACAATGCCATCACCACCAGCACCATCACCACAGTCACACCATCACAACGCACAGACCTGTCCCTCGTGGAAGACTGTAAGTGACCTGTCCCTACTGCAGGAGTGGAAGTGACCTGTCCCTCGTGGACGACTGTGAATGACCTGTTCCTCGCGGAGGAGTGAAAGTGACCTGTGCTTCGTGGAGGACTAAGTGACCTGTCCCTCCTGGACGACTGTAAATGACCTGTTCCTCGTGGAGAACTGTAAGAGACCTGTCCCTCCTGGACGACTGAAAATGACCTGTTCCTCGTGGAGGACTGTAAGTGATATGACAATGTGTGTTTGACCTGCTCATCATGGACGGGTGTGTGACCTGGGCATAATGGCATAATGCCCTGTATGACCAGGGTGCCCTGTCATGAGGGGCAGGTCACACACACCCGTCCATGAGGGGCAGGTCACTCACAACCGTCCATGAGGAGTAGGTCACTCACACCCGTCCATGAGGAGCAGGTCACACACAACCGTCCATGAGGAGCAGGTCAAACACACCCGTCTATGAGGAGCAGGTCACACACACCCTCCATGAGCAGCAGGTCACACACACCCTCCATGAGGAGCAGGTCACACACACCCTCCATGAGGAGCAGGTCACACACACCCGTCCATGAGGAGCAGCTCACACACCCCGTCCATGAGGAGCAGTTCACACACACCCCCCATGAGGAGCAGGTCCAACACCCGTCAAAAGGGGCAGGTCACTCACACACGTCCATGAGGAGCAGGTCACACACACCTCCATGAGGAGCATGTCACACACACCCTGTCCATGAGGAACAGGTCAAACACACCCTTCATGAGGAGCAGGTCACACACACCCTCCATCAGGAGAAGGTCACACACACCCCGTCTATGAGGAGCAGGTCACACACACCCTCCATGAGGGAGCAGGTCAGACACACCCTCCATGAGGGGCAGGAACACACACCTGTCCATGAGGAGCAGGTCACACACACACACACCTGTCCATGAGGAGCAGGTCACTCACACCTCCATGAGGAGCAGGTCACACACACCCGTCTATGAGGAGTAGGTCACACACACCCTCCATGAGGAGCAGGTCACTCACACACTCCATGAGGAGGAGGACACACACACCCGTCCATGAGGAGCAGGTCACACACTACCGTCCATGAGGAGCAGGTCACACACACCCGTCCATGAGGGGCAGGTCACACACACCCCTCCATGAGGAGCAGGTCACACACACCCTCCATGAGGAGCAGGTCACACACACCCTCCATGAGGAGCAGGTTACTCACACCCTCCATGAGGAGCAGGTCACACACACCCGTCCATGAGGAGCAGCTCACACACCCCCGTCCATGAGGAGCAGTTCACACACACCCTAAATGAGGAGCAGCTCACACACACCCCTCCATGAGCAGCAGGTCCAACACCCGTCAAAAGGGGCAGGTCACTCACACCCGTCCATGAGGAGCAGGTCATACACACCCTCCATGAGGAGCAGGTCACACACACCCGTCCATGAGGAACAGGTCACACACACCCTTCATGAGGAGCAGGTCACACACACCCTCCATCAGGAGAAGGTCACACACACCCGTCCATGAGGAGCAGGTCACACACACCCTCCATGAGGAGCAGGTCAGACACACCCTCCATGAGGGGCAGGCACACACACCTGTCCATGAGGAGCAGGTCACACACACCTGTCCATGAGGAGCAGGTCACTCACACACTCCATGAGGAGCCGGTCACACACACCCGTCCATGAGGGGCAGGTCACACACACCCGTCCATGAGGAGCAGGTCACACACACCCGTCCATGAGGAGTAGGTCACACACACCCTCCATGAGGAGCAGGTCACACACACCCTCCATGAGGAGGAGGACAAACACACCCGTCCATGAGGAGCAGGTCACACACTACCGTCCATGGTGAGCAGGTCGCACACACCTGTCCTTGAGGAGCAGGTCACTCACATACTCCATGAGGAGCAGGTCACACACACCCGTCCATGAGGAGCAGGTCACACACACCCGTCCATGAGGAGCAGGTCACACACACCCTCCATGAGGAGCAGGTCACACACACCCTCCATGAGGGGCAGGTCACACACACCCTCCATGAGGAGCAGGTCACTCACATACTCCATGAGGAGCAGGTCACACACACCCGTCCATGAGGAGCAGGTCACACACACCCGTCCATGAGGAGCAGGTCACACACACCCTCCATGAGGAGCAGGTCACACACACCCGTCCATGAGGGGAGCAGGTCACACACACCCTCCATGAGGGACAGAGACAAAAATATAATTTCAGATGAGCCAACTGATATGGAGAGTTATACGTTTATTCCAGGAGAGTGCTGTGCTGATGCAAGGGTGGAGGTTACAATCCCGACCCTGTTAAGTGTTTGTCTCTATTTCCAGCACAGAAACCCGCCCATTTCCTCCTGGTAATCCGGGAATGTTTTTACACTGTTTTCCAGTCACTCATCTGAAGCCGCTGACATCGACAACAGGCTGAAATCAACATGGACAGGTCGGTGTCAATATCTGACCTAGTGTCAATAAACATGTATGGGGCGCTAGTCCTGATTAAGTTCGTGATATTTAAACCCGGGGCTGTACAACTGAGAGGAGATGGTCACGTCTCCGAATTGACCGGTCCGTGAGAATTGACCAGTCGCTCTTCGTATTGAGAACCCTGGATACCTTGTCTATTTCATATCGTGTTAATTCACTTACAGCTCAGGCATCTCGCTATTGTGGATTCAATTAGGCATGGTCGGCACCACCTTGGGATATCACTTTTATAGATTAATTGGGTCTGCCTTTAGTCAACGCCGCTTATCTAAATTGCAATCTTCGTCTAAAATACTGACTGTTTGGTGAAACCACTTGGGAGCCCATCACCGATATATGTTGCACTGATTACGTTGTATTCCGTTCAAGTGGAAGACGTTCATTACACTCTAAGTACAAGCCAGTGGCTGCTTTATTGCTGGTTCACAATGGCTGGCCCTATGAAGAACAGCCCACCATTCTATTGCTACCACCTGACTGAACACGGCTCTCTGTTTTAAGATAAATGTATTTTGAAACTGCTTTTGGAAAACGAAAAACGACTGTTCCAAGCTGTGTCATCTTTTGAAGTGTAAAGCTGACTTGTGAGAAAAACTATACGACAGAGGTAATATACTCCAGCATCATAAACACCGTGCGGCAATTAAAACAACTGATGGCGACCATCATTGACAAGATGGCAATAAAATCGACGGTGTGACAAAATATGAAACAATCACTGAACAACGGGAAGCCGCAACAAACGTCCTGATAAAGAGGACACCAACACAACAGTGGCTGTCACTGTGACAGTGGAGTAGTGGTTGTGGCTTGTGACAGTGGAGTAGTGGTTGTGGCTTGTGACAGTAAAGTAGTGGTTGTGGCTTGTGACAGTAGAGTGGGTGGTTGTGGCTTGTGACAGCAGAGTAGTGGCTTGTGGCTTTGACAGCAGAGTAGTGGCTGTGGCTTGTGACAGTAGAGCAGTGGTTGTCATTGTGACAGTAGAGCAGTGGTTGTGGCTTGTGACAGTAGAGAACTGGTTGTCATTGTGACAGTAGAGTAGTGGTTGTGGCTTGTGACAGCAGAGTAGTGGTTGTCACCGTGATAGTAGAGTAGTGGCTGTCACTGTGATAGTAGAGTAGTGGTTGTGGCTTGTGGCAGACAGCAGAGCGTAGGCAGTGGCTGTCATTGTGACAGTAGAGCGGTGGCTGGGCTGTCATTGTGACAGTAGAGCGCAGTGGCTGTGGCTTGTGACAGCAGAGCAGTGGTTGTGGTTTGTGACAGTAGAGCAGTGGCTGTGGCTTGTGACAGTAGAGTAGTGGCTGTCACTGTGACAGTTGAGTAGTGGCATGTCACTGTGGATAGTAGAGTAGTGGTTGTCACTGTGATAGTAGAGCAGTGGCTGTCACCGTGATAGTAGAGTAGTGGCTGTGGCTTTGTGACAGCAGAGTAGTGGCTGTCACTGTGACAGTAGAGCAGTGGCTGTCACCGTGATAGTAGAGTAGTGGTAATGTCACTGTGATAGTAGAGTAGTGGCTTGCCACAGACAGTAGAGTAGTGGTTGTCACTGTGATAGTAGAGCAGTGGCTGTCACTGTGATAGTAGAGCAGTGGCTGTCATTGTGACGGTAGAGAAGTTGCTGTGGAGTAGTGGCTGTCATTGTGACGGCAGAGAAGTTGTTGTGGGGGTATTTTTATGACTGTGATAGTAGAGTAGCTGTTGTCACTGTGACAGTTGAGTAGTGGTTGTCATTGTGACAATTGAGAGTAGTGGCTGTCACCGTGATAGTAAGAGGCAGTGGCTGTCACCGTGATAGTAGAGCAGTGGTTGTCACTTGTAGACGGTAGAGAAGTAGTATGTGTGGGAGCATTTTTATGACTGTGACAGTAGAGCAGTGGTTGTCACTGTGACAATAGAGCAGTGGCTGTCACCGTGACAATAGAGTAGTGGTTGTCACCGTGACAATAGAGTAGTGGTTGTCATTGTGACGGTAGAGAAGGTGTTGTGGGCATTTTTATGACTGTGATAGTAGAGTATGTTGTCACTGTGACAATAGAGTAGTGGTTGTCACTGTGACAGTAGAGTAGTGGTTGTCACTGTGATAGTAGTGTAGTGGTGGTCACTGTGATAGTAGAGTAGTGGTTGTCACTGTGATAGTAGAGTAGTGGTTGTCACTGTGACAGTAGAGTAGTGGTTGTCACTGTGACAATAGAGTAGTGGTTGTCAGTGTGACAGTTGAGTAGTGGTTGTCATTGTGACGGTAGAGTAGTTGTTGTGGGGTATTTTTGTATGACTGTGATAGTAGAGTAGTTGTTGTCACTGTGACAGTGGAGTAGTGGTTGTTGCTGTGACAGGCTCTGCCATTAACGCAGCACATGCCTGTTGAAACGGATGTTTAGCCTATTCTTGACTTTTCAAACTAATTAATGTCCTTCTATCCTTTGGATGCTGAAATACCAAGGTTCTTATCAGATCCTTTGTACTTTTGTCATTTATTTGGTGAAATTAATATAACAAGGGCAAGTCGTATGCTCGTACGTCTTCACAGTGTCAAACCCAGAAGAACTAACAAATATACTCGGCGTCAATAATGAAGGGTCAAGCTATTGGTAACACTATTTCATAAAAGTTGTAAAATAGTCGTGTTTGTTTGAAATATATACAACTGAATATTTTACAAACTTTCCTATCAGTATGGAAAAACACATCAGGCCGTTGAAATGTCATTATTACGTTCTTTAACGTCCGATTTATTCTGTTACAAATGGCACGTGTTTATATTCAAAGTGCCAATATGGAAATCCACCTGCCACTTAATGTCAATGATTTGCACGTGAAAGTTGATCTATCCATGGAAAGTGGAGGACAATACACATGCATTGATGCTTTTTCACTGTCGTTCACTGTGCAGGTACCTGTTTGAAACCGCACCGTAAAATGAGACGCTTTTTGACACTTGCTGAAAGGGGTCAGGCTATACGCCTTTTGGAATCTGGTCAAACTCAGCGACGGTTTGCGGCCCGCTTTAATGTGAGTCAGAGTGCTCTTGGTAGACATGTGACAGAGATTTCATGTCAATAGGTCCGTGGTCGCCCCAGATTCACAACAGTCCGAGATGATAGGCACATGATTAACACTGCCTTACGTAACATATTCCTTAATGCAGCAGATTTTCAGACAGAACACTTCAATGTTAACAATGTAAGGATATACAGAAGCACCGTTCGTCGACGTTTAAGGGAAGCCGGGTTCAGCTGTAGACGACCTGTAGTTCGTCCACCACTAACACCCCGTCACAGGCAGGCGCGTTTGAGATGGAGTAGACATAATGACCGCTGGAATCAACGTCAATGGTGTCATGTGCTCTTCACAGATGAAAGCAGATTCAATTTGTCCTTCCATGATGGTCGGCAGAGGATGTATCGTCGCAATGGAGAGCAAATCATAGATGCAACTGTGGCCACGCATAACCGATTTGACAGGGGTCGGTCATGGTTTGGACAGGGAGAACTCCTACCTACTGGACGTACTCCACTGCACGTGGTCGACGGTAATCTTACCGGACAGCGTTATCGGGACGATATTCTGGCTCCAATAGCAGTACCATTCCTGCAAGACACGCATGGCTTTTATGGTCGACCCTCTTTACTGCAAGACGAGGCCTCATATGGCCATGATTTCCATGATTGTCACGGAATTCCTGAGGCAGCAGGGTGGAGAGCGGATGGAGTGGCCAGCATGCTCGCCAGACCTCAACCCAATTGAGCATGCCTGGGATGAACTCAATCGATGTGTGTACACACGTCACCTAGCACCAGTGGATCTTCCAGGACTCCACAGAGCTCTAGTAGAGGAATGGAATGCGATTTCACAAGCTTTCTTTATGAACTTGATAAGGAGCATGAGAACAAGGTGCACCTGTGTCTTGGACGCTCGAGCACGGTACACAAGATATTGAATGACCGAGTACTTCATGTTTGTCATTTTCATTTTGGGGGGTTGGTCTATACATTTGATGTTTGCTAGTGCCATTTGAGCTTTTGTCTGTATGTCACGATGTGTCACGTTTGTCAACACACCAAACATTATGATGACACTCATAGTTCTATTATTTCCGAGGAACTTTTCTTTACATGTGCTTTATTTCATTGGACCCTTTATTATACGGATATAATATGTACCGCACATAATTATTTAATCCCTAAGGATATGCAAATGGCTCCCTGTTCCACGTCATTAAACATTAAACAGTAGATACTAGTATACTTTATTGACAGGTACTTGTGATTAGATAGCCACACTGATTAGCCTGTTCATGCTTGCTTTTCTTCCCCTATACCTTGATGTATTTGGTGGTTACTGACTGTGACGGTATTGACTTCATTTGATGATTGCTATACCCTGCTATGCTGATGTATTTGATGGTTACTGACTGTGACGGTATTGACTCCCTATACCGTGATGCATTTGATGGTTGCTGACTGTGACGGTATTGACTCCCCCTATACCATGATGCAATTGATGGTTGCTGACTGTGATGGTATTGACTCCCCCTATACCGTGATGCAATTGATGGTTGCTGACTGTGACGGTATTGACTCCCCCTATACCATGATGCAATTGATGGTTGCTGACTGTGACGGTTTTGAGTCCCCCTATACCATGATGCAATTGATGTTTCCTGACTGACGGTATTGGCTCCCCCTATACCATGATGTATTTGGTGGTTACTGACTGTGATGGTATTGACTCCCGCTATACCGTGATGCAATTGATGGTTGCTGACTGTGATGGTATTGACTCCCCCTATACCGTGATGCATTTGATGGTTACTGACTGTAATGGTATTGACTCCCTATACCATGATGCAATTGATGGTTGCTGACTGTGACGGTATTGACTCCCCCTATACCATGATGCATTTGATGGTTCCTGACTGACGGTATTGACTCCCCTATACCATGATGCATTTGATGATTACTGACTGTGATGGTATTGACTCCCGCTATACCTTGATGCATCTGATGGTTACTGACTGTGATTGTATGTATTGACTCCCTATACCGTGATGCATTTGGTGGTTTTCGACTGACTGTGACGGTATTGACTCCCCCTATACCGTGATGCATCAGATGGTTACTGCCTGTGATTGTATGCACTCCCCCTATACCCTGATGTATTTGGTGGTTACTGACTGTGACGGTATTGACTCCACCTATACCGTGATGCATCTGATGGTTACTGACTGTGATGGTATTGACTCCCCCTATACCTTGATGCATCTGATGGTTACTGACTGTGATGGTATTGACACCCCTATACCTTGATGCATCTGATGGTTACTGACTGTGATGGTATTGACTCCCCCTATACCTTGATGCATCTGATGGTTACTGACTGTGATGGTATTGACTCCCCCTATACCGTGATGCATCTGATGGTTACTGCCTGTGACGGTATTGACACCCCCTATACCTTGATGCATCTGATGGTTACTGACTGTGATGGTATTGACTCCCCCTATACCTTGATGCATCTGATGGTTACTGACTGTGACGGTATTGACTCCCCCTATACCGTGATGCATCTGATGGCTGCTGACTGTGATGGTATTTACTCCCCCTATACCTTGATCTATTTGGTGGTTACTGACTGTGACGGTATTGACTCCCCCTATACCTTGATGTATTTGGTGGTTACTGACTGACAGTATTGACTCCCCAATAACATGATGCATTTGGTGGTTGCTGACTGTGACGGTATTGACTCCCCCTATACCGTTATGCATCAGATGGTAAATGACTGTGATGGTATTGATACCCCCTATACCTTGATGCATCTGATGGTTACTGCCTGTGATGGTATTGACTCCCCTATACCTTGATGTATTTGGTGGTTACTGACTTGTGCTCCCCTATACCTTGATGTATTTGGTGGTTACTGACTGTGACGGTATTGACTCCCCCTATACCGTGATGCATCTGATGGTTTCTGCCTGTGATGGTATTGACTCTCCCTATACCTTGATGTATTTGGTGGTTACTGACTGTAATGGTATTGACTCGCCCTATACCGTGATGCATCTGATGATGACTGACTGTGATGGTATTCACTCCCCCTATACCGTGATGCATCAGATGGTTACTGACGGTGATGGTATTTACTCCCCTATACCTTGATGTATTTGGTGGTTACTGACTGTGACGGTATTGACTCCCCCTATACCTTGATGTATTTGGTGGTTACTGACTGTGACGGTATTGACTCCCCCTATACCGTGATGCATCTGATGGTTACTGCCTGTGATGGTATTGACTCTCCCTATACCTTGATGTATTTGGTGGTTACTGACTGTGACGGTATTGACTCCCCCTATACCGTGATGCATCTGATGGTTACTGTCTGTGATGGTATTGACTCCCCCTATACCTTGATGCATCTGATGGTTACTGACTGTAATGGTATTGACTCCCCCTATACCTTGATGTATCTGATGATGACTGACTGTGACGGTATTGACTCCCCCTATACCGTTATGCATCTGATGGTTTCTTACTGTGATGGTATTGACACCCCCTATACCATGATGCATCTGATGGTTACTGACTGTGATGGTATTGACTCCCCTATACCGTGATGCATCTGATGGTTACTGACTGTGATGGTATTGACTCCCCCTATACCTTGATGCATCTGATGGTTACTGACTGTGACGGTATTGACTCCCCCTATACCGTGATGCATCTGATGGTTACTGACTGTGATGGTATTGACTCCTATATGTACCCTTGATGCATTTGATGGTTACTGACTGTGATGGTATTGACTCCCCCTATACCTTGATGCATCTGATGGTTACTGACTGTGATGGTATTGACTCCCCCTATACCATGATGTATTTGGTGGTTACTGACTGTGATGGTATTGACTCCCCCTATACCGTGATGTATTTGATGGTTACTGACTGTGATGGTATTGACTTCCTATACCGTGATGCATCTGATGGTTGCTGACTGTGATGGTATTGACTCCCCCTATACCTTGATGCATCTGATGGTTACTGACTGTGACGGTATTGACACCCCTATACCTTGATGCATCTGATGGTTACTGACTGTGATGGTATTGACTCCCCCTATACCTTGATGCATCTGATGGTTACTGACTGTGATGGTATTGACTCATACCTATACCCTTGATGCATCTGATGGTTACTATACTGTGATGGTATTGACACCCTATACCTTGATGCATCTGATGGTTACTGACTGTGATGGTATTGACTCCCTATACCTTGATGCATCTGATGGTTACTGACTGTGATGGTATTGACTCCCCTATACCGTGATGCATCTGATGGTTACTGAGTGCTGTGACGGTATTGACACCCCCTATACCTTGATGCATCTGATGGTTACTGACTGTGATGGTATTGACTCCCCCTATACCTTGATGCATCTGATGGTTACTGACTATGACGGTATTGACTCCCCCTATACCGTGATGCATCTGATGGTTGCTGACTGTGATGGTATTTACTCCCCCTATACCTTGATCTATTTGGTGGTTACTGACTGACGGTATTGACTCCCCCTATACCTTGATGTATTTGGTGGTTACTGACTGACAGTATTGACTCCCCAATAACATGATGCATTTGGTGGTTGCTGACTGTGACGGTATTGACTCCCCCTATACCGTTATGCATCAGATGGTAAATGACTGTGATGGTATTGATACCCCCTATACCTTGATGCATCTGATGGTTACTGACTGTGATGGTATTGACTCCCCCTATACCTTGATGTATTTGGTGGTTACTGACTGTGACGGTATTGACTCCCCCTATACCGTGATGCATCTGATGGTTACTGCCTGTGATGGTATTGACTCTCCCTATACCTTGATGTATTTGGTGGTTACTGACTGTAATGGTATTGACTCGCCCTATACCGTGATGCATCTGATGATGACTGACTGTGATGGTATTCACTCCCCCTATACCGTGATGCATCAGATGGTTACTGACGGTGATGGTATTTACTCCCCCTATACCTTGATGTATTTGGTGGTTACTGACTGTGACGGTATTGACTCCCCCTATACCTTGATGTATTTGGTGGTTACTGACTGTGACGGTATTGACTCCCCCTATACCGTGATGCATCTGATGGTTACTGCCTGTGATGTTATTGACTCTCCCTATACCTTGATGTATTTGGTGGTTACTGACTGTGACGGTATTGACTCCCCCTATACATTGATGTATTTGGTGGTTACTGACTGTGACGGTATTGACTCCCCCTATACCGTGATGCATCTGATGGTTACCGCCTGTGATGGTATTGACTCTCCCTATACCTTGATGCATCTGATGGTTACTGACTGTAATGGTATTGACTCCCCCTATACCTTGATGTATCTGATGATGACTGACTGTGACGGTATTGACTCCCCCTATACCGTTATGCATCTGATGGTTACTGACTGTGATGGTATTGACACCCCCTATACCTTGATGCATTTGGTGGTTACTGACTGTGATGGTATTGACTCCCCCTATACCGTGATGCATCTGATGGTTACTGACTGTGATGGTATTGCTCCCTATACCTTGATGCATCTGATGGTTGCTGACTGTGACGGTATTGACCCTTATACCTTGATGCATCTGGTTACTGATGGTTACTGACTCAGATGGTATTGACTATGACCCCCCTATACCTTGATGCATCTGATGGTTACTGACTGTGATGGTATTGACTCCCTATACCTTGATGCATCTGATGGTTAGACTGACTGACTGATGGTATTGACTCCCCCTATACCTTGATGTATTTGGTGGTTACTGACTGTGACGGTATTGACTCCCCTATACCTTGATGTATTTGGTGGTTACTGACTGTGATGGTATTGACTCCCCCTATACCGTGATGCATCTGATGGTTACTGACTGTGATGGTATTGACTCCCCCTATACCTTGATGCATCTGATGGTTACTGACTGTGATGGTATTGACACCCCCTATACCTTGATGCATCTGATGGTTACTGACTGTGATGGTATTCACTCTATACCGTGATGCATGCTGATGGTTACTGACTGTGACGGTATTGACTATACCGTGATGCATCTGATGGTTACTGACTGTGATGGTATTGACTCTATACCGTGATGCATCTGATGGTTACTGACTGTGATGGTATTGACTCCCCCTAAACCATGATGTATTTGGTGGTTACTGACTGTGATGGTATTCACTCCCCCTATACCGTGATGTATTTGGTGGTTACTGACTGTGACGGTATTGACTCCCTATACCGTGATGCATCTGATGGTTACTGACTGTGATGGTATTGACTCTCCTATACCTTGATGCATCTGATGGTTACTGACTGTGACGGTATTGACTCCCCTATACCTTGATGCATCTGATGGTTACTGACTGTGATGGTATTGACTCCCCCTATACCGTGATGCAATTGATGGTTACTGACTGTGATGGTATTGACTCGCCCTATACCGTGATGCATCTGATGGTTACTGACTGTGACGGTATTGACACCCCCTATACCTTGATGCATCTGATGGTTACTGACTGTGATGGTATTGACTCCCCCTATACCGTGATGCAATTGATGGTTACTGACTGTGACGGTATTGACACCCCCTATACCTTGATGCATCTGATGGTTACTGACTGTGATGGTATTGACACCCCCTATACCTTGATGCATCTGATGGTTACTGACTATGACGGTATTGACTCCCCCTATACCGTGATGCATCTGATGGTTACTGACTGTGATGGTATTGACTCCCCCTATACCTTGATGTATTTGGTGGTTACTGACTGTGACGGTATTGACTCCCCCTATACCTTGATGTATTTGGTGGTTACTGACTGTGATGGTATTGACCCTATACCTTGATGCATCTGATGGTTACTGCCTGTGATGGTATTCACTCCCCCTATACCGTGATGCATCTGATGGTTACTGACTGTGACGGTATTGACTCCCCCTATACCGTGATGCATCTGATGGTTACTGACTGTGATGGTATTGACTCCCCCTATACCGTGATGCATCTGATGGTTACTAACTGTGATGGTATTGACACCCCCTATACCATGATGTATTTGGTGGTTACTGACTGTGATGGTATTCACTCCCCCTATACCGTGATGTATTTGGTGGTTACTGACTGTGATGGTATTGACTCCCCCTATACCGTGATGCATCTGATGGTTGCTGACTGTGATGGTATTGACTCCCCCTATACCTTGATGCATCTGATGGTTACTGACTGTGACGGTATTGACACCCCCTATACCTTGATGCATCTGATGGTTACTGACTGTGATGGTATTGACTCCCCCTATACCGTGATGCAATTGATGGTTACTGACTGTGATGGTATTGACTCGCCCTATACCGTGATGCATCTGATGGTTACTGACTGTGACGGTATTGACACCCCCTATACCTTGATGCATCTGATGGTTACTGACTGTGATGGTATTGACTCCCCCTATACCGTGATGCAATTGATGGTTACTGACTGTGACGGTATTGACACCCCCTATACCTTGATGCATCTGATGGTTACTGACTGTGATGGTATTGACACCCCCTATACCTTGATGCATCTGATGGTTACTGACTATGACGGTATTGACTCCCCCTATACCGTGATGCATCTGATGGTTGCTGACTGTGATGGTATTGACTCCCCCTATACCTTAATGTATTTGGTGGTTACTGACTGTGACGGTATTGACTCCCCCTATACCTTGATGTATTTGGTGGTTACTGACTGTGATGGTATTGACTCCCCCTATACCGTGATGCATCTGATGGTTACTGCCTGTGATGGTATTGACTCTCCCTATACCTTGATGTATTTGGTGGTTACTGACTGTGATGGTATTGACCCCCTATACCGTGATGCACCTGATGGTTACTGCCTGTGATGGTATTCACTCCCCCTATACCGTGATGCATCTGATGGTTACTGACTGTGATGGTATTGACTCCCCCTATACCGTGATGCATCTGATGGTTACTAACTGTGATGGTATTGACACCCCCTATACCATGATGTATTTGGTGATTACTGACTGTGATGGTATTCACTGCCCCTATACCGTGATGTATTTGGTGGTTACTGCCTGTGATGGTATTGACTCCCACTATACCTTGATGTATTTGATGGTTGCTGACTGTGACGGTATTGACTCCCCCTATGTACGATGAGCATATGTTTCAAAAGGTATAGATTCATATGAAATATATGCACGAAGTTAGTAAATATCTGAAAACATACGTAAATCCGGTCATGTCATGTATTTCCTACTGTATTTACGTTTATTTCAATGGTTTTCTATCCGGCTTTTGGTCCTGTGTATCTCATGTGCTGTATCGATTTAGTGCATTTGTACTGTAGACGCACAGGTGCATGTCACACAGACAGCGAGGCCACATGTCACGGGGTACAAATATCCCAGACAATAACAGTGAACATCTGTAGGAGAACAATACATACAGTCCCGATGTCCTGTCTACATTGTCCGCGCTTCGATGAAACTGGAATATTGCACAATCAAAGCATCGAGAAAGCTCTATACTTAAATAGGCCATGCAGATCACACCTGAGGCAAGGCCTCTCTGACATGTCGTTCATATAAAAGTAAAATCATCAGCTACTGGTGTAAAGTTACAACTGAAACTAGTAAATTTCCCCACATTCTTTATAACATTATGAAATTTAGATCATCTCTCCAGAATTCTGATTTCGACCAACTAAAAGCAGTCAAAAATATTCTTCAAAACGTCGGGTTCTCCTATATTTGGCAATCTCAAAAGTTGAAACATCATGTCAAAAAATCATTAATTGACCATTTCAACCAATCATGGTATGCCAATGCCCAAAATTCATCTAAAGGAAAATATTATCATTTATATAAAACCTCACTCACTTTAGAACCTTATCTTTTAGATCTACCATCAAAGTTTCGAATCCTGTTAACAAAATTAAGAACTTCTAATCATTGAAACGGGACGATGGTTTAATACTAATCTAGAAAACAGAACATGTACAATTTGTAAAAATAATGTTATTTTTTTTACGAGTATCATGCTATTTTATTCTGTACACAGCTTAATGTCGAACGTAAGAAGATTTCTTCCCTCTTATTTCTGTAATAATCCACATATGGACAAATTTATCTCACTTATGAAATCAGATTATACCCCACTCCTATTGAAACTATCACTTTTTGCTAAAACTGTTCTTAGTCACTTCTAAATCAAAATATCTACTCATATGTTATTGTATTTTAAACGATTGTATGTTCTCTATATCATTCTGTATGATTTACGAGAATAAAATTCTGTTCTGTTCTGTTCTGTTCCGCATGCGCGCTTGATGTCCATGGGATACGACAAATGATACCGAACACTGTACTGGACAAATACACACAAGCTGAACAGTTAACGTGCTAAAATACACTTCATATAAAATCAATCACGTATCCGATACGGGAGAGGTTCACGCCCGGTTGTTGAGGCTACTGGGCCTGATGCACCCCATGCTTGTTGTTCACACCACAGAGGAGGGTCATGGTGACTGTCACTCGTTTGCCGGATTCAGATGCATGCTCCTCGGCAGCATTAAACGCATTTAGCGAAACCGGTTAATCTGGTGCATTAAAAGGAAAAAGGAAACTTGTATCTATAAATAACGGGTTCCACTCCTGACGTTTAAAATGGCAAAGATATTTGGATAATCGCGCCATGAGGCAGACACGACAGTTCCAAGACCACGTGACCTGAACATTTCCACCATGAGACCTGAACAACCACAACAACCATCTCGAGGGATGGCGCTCTCATCTCAACATGGCGGTGCACGGGTTGAAGATGACCCAAGTTGGTCAAGATGACCAAGATGGTCCTCGGCCCCCATTCCGTAAACGGACTTCCTGTGAGACACAGCATGTAGATGCCATTTTCATGTAAAATTAAAAGCTACAGTTGAGTTCCCGATTATTGTCAAACATTGGTGAACACCGACCAGTTCTATTTATAACCGAGAATGAATATTTTGTGCCGCTGTTTAAATGTATAGAAACACCTGTACCATATTAACGTATTACTGGTGACGAGTACCACTTTATTTAAAGGGAATGATTTATTTTAAATGACCACTGGTGCATACATTTGTATATTAATGCAGAATACACGTGTCATTGTAGGCAGTCAATACCGCCAGTCGGGAACCATCATAGCACTTTGTACGAAGTCAACCAGATATATCACTGTAGTTCATCTTGGTGTTTGTGATATGGTCTGGTGCATGTACATGAGGACAGTAAGGGTGGTTGATGGCTATAGCAGAAACATTTGTGATGTTTAATAGTTTTGCCTATTTCAGGAGTTGCCTTGGAGTATTGTTGAATGAAAATCAGGATCTATAGCTACAGATGGATACTGCATGAATTAAGGCTCTAAAGAAATATCAAACTGTTGCCAAGGCAAGATGGCGGTAGTGACTGGTTGATAGAAGCGTGGTAAATTTGTATTTATAATTATTGGTTAAACTTTTAAAAAGTGTCGACGTCTTGATATTATTTTCAGACCGCCATCGTATTGATGGAATATTGCGGAGCGCGGTTCTAAGCAAGCAAACAAACAACTGTCCCCTACTGACTACCCATTCCAAAACCGTCGTTTTCTCCCCAAAAAACTGAAAGTAACACTTGTCTGTGGTGACTTGTGGTTACGAGTAGCAAACAGTATCTGACACGAGGGACGCAAATCTGAACAAACGCCCTTTGGCAACCCTTGGGACAATGTGCTCAAATCAGTTCCACCTACTGGCCCCCAAACTTGCTGACAATACCATTGGCCCCACAGGGGCGTGTCACGCTTAGAAACAGCGTTAGAAAGACATGTTGGTATTTTCGATTCTACCCTAGTACTATAAAAAAGGATCCTTTTATATAGTACTAGGGATGGGTCTATATACCTATATGTCTTTCTAACGATGTTTCTAAGCGTGACACGTCCATGTGATTGCCCTCCCCCCACTTGCTTACAATGCCATTGGCCCCCACACTTGCTCACAGTACCATTGGCCCCCACACTTGCTGACAATACCATTGGCCCCCACACTTGCTGACAGTAGCATTGGGCCCCACACTTGCTAACAATACCATTGGCCCCCACACTTGCTGACAGTACCATAGGCCCACACACTTGCTGACAATACCATAGGCCCCCACACTTGCTGACAATACCATTGGCCCCCACACTTGCTGACAGTACCATAGGCCCCAACACTTGCTGACAATACCATAGGCCCCCACACTTGCTGACAGTACCATTGGCCCCCACACTTGCTGACAATACCATAGGCCCCCCACACACATTGCTGACAATACCATTGGCCCCCACACTTGCTGACAATACCATTGGCCCCAACACTTGCTGACAATACCATTGACCCCCACACTTGCTGACAATACCATTGACCCCCACACTTGCTGACAATACCATTGGCCCCCACACTTGCTGACAATACCATTGGCCCCCACACTTGCTGACAATACCATTGGCCCCCACACTTGCTGACAATACCATTGGCCCCCCACACTTGCTGACAATACCATTGACCCCCACACTTGCTGACAATACCATTGCCCCCACACACTTGCTGACAATACCATTGGCCCCCACACTTGCTGACAATACCATTGGCCCACACACTTGCTGACAATACCATTGGCCCCCACACTTGCTGACAATACCATTGGCCCCCACACTTGCTGACAATACCGTTGACCCCCACACTTGCTGACAATACCATTGACCCCCACACTTGCTGACAATACCATAGGCCCCCACACTTGCTGAGAATACCATAGGCCCCTCACACTTGCTGACAGTACCATAGGCCCCCCACACTTGCTGACAATACCATTGGCCCCCACACTTGCTGACAATACCATTGGCCCCCACACTTGCTGACAATACCATTGACCCCCACACTTGCTGACAGTACCATAGGCCTCCACACTTGCTGCTGACAATACCATAGGCCCCCACACTTGCTGACAATACCATTGGCCCCCACACTTGCTGACAATACCATTGGCCCCACACTTGTTGACAATACCATTGGCCCCCACACTTGCTGACCATTCCATTGGCCCCCCACACTTGCTGACAATACCATTGGCCCCCACACTTGCTGACAATACCATAGGCCCCCACACTTGCTGACAGTACCATTGGCCCCAACACTTGCTGACAATACCATTGGCCCCCACACTTGCTGACAGTACCATAGGCCCCCACACTTGCTGACAATACCATAGGCCCCCACACTTGCTGACAGTACCATAGGCCCCCACACTTGCTGACAGTACCATAGGCCCCCACACTTGCTGACAGTACCATAGGCCCCCACACTTGCTGACAATACCATTGGCCCCCACACTTGCTGACAATACCATTGGCTCCCCACACTTGCTGACAATACCATTGACCCCCACACTTGCTGACAATACCATTGGCCCCCACACTTGCTGACAATACCATTGACCCCCACACTTGCTGACAATACCATTGGCCCCCACACTTGCTGACAATACCATAGGCCCCCACACTTGCTGACAATACCATTGGCCCCCAAAACTTGCTGACAATACCATTGGCCCCCACACTTGCTGACCATTCCATTGGCCCCCACACTTGCTGACAATACCATTGGCCCCCACACTTGCCGACAATATCATTTAACAAAACCCCGTCGCCTGTGAAGGACCACATCAAAGCTAGACCGAGCTGACCTCATACACGGATACTAATGTATCTTTACAGTGAAATAGTTTGAAGACATTCAACTGTGCAGACAGGTTGCCTCTAGATGTGACGTCTTCAAGCAAACGGTGCTGTGAGGTAGAGTGTGCCTGCTCGGCCATGTGACGGCTCAGGCGGCCAGGGACTACCGTGATTCGCTGTCCATAGTTAAACCGTTAAATATGTTGATCGTTAATTCGATCCCAGACTAACCCTATTATAGACCCTGGTCCCATGTTTGTGGATCCCACACAAGGGTTGTAAACGAAATCACTTCCTAGCCATCGTTGGAATTTCCTTTTAGAAATGTCCCTAAGTAACTGTGCGTTTTGTTCGAGCAGTGCGACTAAATGGATCATCAGGTTTTAATTGCACGGTGATTGTGATAACATGAGAGGATTCCAATTCATTCAGTTTAAGCGTCATAGTTCCCTTTTGGCAGGTACACACTGACCAGGACAATCTGGCGACTCATAACATGGCGGGCGTCAAACACGTGCTCAGGAAGCCTTCATTGCATGCGATAATTTACGAGATCAGGGAATGGCTTATTATTTAAGTTGTATCATGACACCTCCCCTCTTTGAGATAAGCAATTGTACTATTGCATGTATGTACAACCGGATTTACCTGATGTTGTATGAATGGAAATGTATCAATAAATTGTGGATTTAAACAACACACTTCAACGAGAAACCTGAACAAATAATACTGAAATCTGAACTAATAATACTGAAAGGTTTCACACCTTCTTACTGCTGATTTACGTTATCAGACTTAAACACACTTAAACTGCTGAAGCTAGAAAATTGTCAAGAATTAATGCAACTTGATGACAATTAAACTTCCTTGTTCAAACAACATTTGTCATTCAAACCCAGTCACCATATCTTTGTGGTGATTTCAGGACACGACCAGAGATTGTAGTGGTTTGCACGGGAATGTCAGTCTCTGGTGCCATATTGGTTGTAGTAGGAATGTCAGTCACTTGTCGTAGAGATGTCGTCTTTCCACTGCTAGAAATGTCATTTGTGCTGTCTTGGCACCGGGTATTCTGAGAGTCTCTCCCAGAGTGATCTACTAAGAGATGTCTTCAGTTTCGTCTGAACGTCCCCTGGGAAGTGGCAACGTTGTAACTGCGCGGAGCGTCAGTTGCATTGGAGATGATGGCTGGTGTGGCGCTTCTCAGAGTCTAGCGTCACTCTGACTTGAGTCCCTGGGGTTAGTGGTGAAAGACGTCTCGCGGAGTGTCTCTCATTGTAGAACTTCTCGTAGGACTTCTTCACACTGTCATCTCTCTCCCTCACCTTTTCCAAGTCTGGCCACCGAGGAGACAGGTTGGTTGGCAGCGTAGGAATGTTCGTCGTTATGCGTCGTCCCATGATCAGCTCTGCCGGTGATACACCAGTGGCTCTAAGTGGCGTTGATCTGTACGCTAACAATGTCATGTAGACATCATCCTGTGATAGGATTCTTTTGGCTATCTTCACTGCACTTTCTGCTTGTCCATTCGCTTGTGGAAAGTGTGGACTACTGGTTGATAGTGAGAAGTCATAGTCTCTGGCAAACATCCTAAAATCTGCTGAAGTGAATTGGCTGGTGTTATCAGAACAGAACTGTTCGGGTATACCCCAACGGGCAAACATGGCCTTTAGTTTACTTGTTTGCAAGTCGTGTCAGCAAGATGGGCGATCTCTATAAATCAAGAGTAGTAATCAACGACTATTAGAAAATTCTCGCCTTTCGCATAAGCAATGTCTGCAGCAACTCTCTGCCAGGGCCTGGCAGGTAGACTGGTGGTTATGAGTGGTTCCTTCCTCTGTGGTGGCTTGTTGGTAGTGCAATACTGACACTTGTTGATTTTCTCGCGAATGTCACTTGATATCGTTGGCCACCAAACGCATGTTGCTGCTCTCTCATGGCATTTCGTAAAACCCTGATGACCCTTGTGAATAATATCAACCACTTCGAGTCTCATCTGTTGAGGAATCACTATGCGTTTCCTGAATACCAACAGATTGTCAAACACTGATAATTCACCCCGAACTGCGTGATACGCATGTAGCTCTGTAGGTACACTGCGGATATGATCAGGCCAACCTGACTGGGTGAAATGTATTGCCTTCTGTAGCTCGCTGTCTTCCATAGTGGCTGACTTCACTTCATCCATCCTTGCATCAGACATTGGTATATCCGAAGCTATGCTCTCTATGAACATGTTCACTTCTCCTTCAAGACATATGTCATTGACTTCACTTTGAAGTGGACTTCTGGACAGAGTATCCGGTACTATCAGTGACTTGCCGGGGATGTACTCTGCAATGGCTTTGAATCTCTTCAGTCTGAGTAGCAGTCTCTAACATCTTATGGGTGTACGATTGAGGTCGTATGAATTGATCAGAGGGACCAACGGTTTGTGATCAGTTTGCAACTTAAATGATTCCAGTCCAACTAGATACCTGCTGAACTTTTCACATGCCCACACTCCTGCGAGGCACTCTATCTGTGCATATTTGGCTTCAGATGCTGACAGCGTTCTAGAACAGAATGCAACAGGTTGCATCTTATTGTCCTTGATCTGAAACAAGGCACCTCCTAACCCGTAACTACTGGCGTCAGCACTGACGACTATCGGGAGAGAAGGGTCGTAGACTGCAAGTACTCTTGAACTCGTAACCAGTTCTTTGACTTTGGAGAATATACAGTCCTGAGCTGGTCCCCAAAACCAGACTGTGTCAGTTTTCAAAAGATCAGTTAATGGCTTTGCAGTAGAGGACAGGTCTGGCGAGAACTTTCCGAGGTAGTTGATCAGACCCAGTATTCGACGAAGTTCTGCGACATCTTTTGGTGGTGCTAATTTCTTCACCGCTTCTATCTTTCTGGGGTCAGCGCATATCCCATCCTTAGTCATCTTGTGACCAAAGTATATGATCTCTGTTTGGTTGAACCTACTTTTCTCTCTGTTTAGCTTGAGGCCAGCATGATGCACAGTTTTTAACACCTTATCCAGTCTCTCATCATGTTCTCGTTTGTCTTTCCCATACACGAGAATATCGTCCATTATAGCCTCAGTCCCATCATGCCCTGCCAAGAGTTCACACATTTTCCCTTGGAAAATCTCGGGGGCAGAAGTGATTCCGAAAGGTACACGTTTAAAGCAGTAGCGCCCACGGTGTCATAAATGTGGTCAGTTTCTGACTATCCTTGTGAAGTGGTATGTGATAAAACCAACTCGATGCATCCAGGGTGGAAAACACTGTTGCTCCAGAAAACTTTGGGGCTATGTGGTCCAGGTTTGGCATCATATATCTCTCACGCTCCACAGCCTCATTTAACCGTTTCAGGTCGACGCAAATCCTGATTTTTCCTTATTTCTTCAGTTGGTTCTGTTACTTCCTCAATTATTCCAGCATCCTTCATCCGGATTAATTCTTCCTTGACTTCTGTCATCAAGGCTCTATTGTCATAGAGTAAACCATTTCAATAAGTTTCGTAAAACTTCATATATTCAAACAACATATATGTTTCCATATATATCCAAAGTGCACCGAATTTCTATCGCCTCACCAACGACTACGTCGACGATGAAGAATCGCCGTCCTACTTCTGAATGTGTGTAAGTGACAGAGCGGGTCTCCACATCGGGAACATTGGCCACTCGGTCCCGATGTGCGTTCTGTCACGTGATTTCCATCTTATGTACCATTTCTACCATTATTCCCCAACCATAATAAACATGGCTGCTGCTGTCTTCAACTATACTGCGGACTTTTGTCTTCCGCCTCTTGGACTACCATCAGAGTACCACAACAAACGCTCTTGGACACTATTTGGAACTCCACAGGTGTATCTTGCACATAAAGTGTCACAAGCCATGCTTGACTGTAATCTTCACAATCAATTGATCCGATGAAGAATTCTGGTGTGTTTACAGCGTCCACACTATTCACTTGTCTTCTCCCTGATGAGCGACACATAACAGCAAAATGTCCCATCTTCCTACAGCTAAGCCCCTTTTTACCACTGCCGGACATTTCCCTATGGGATTGACCACATCTTGAACACCGTTGTTGTTCTTGTGTAGCATGCTGTGTTTGACCTCTACTTGCCTGCTGTGTTTGACCTCTACTTGCCTGCTGACCTCTACTTGCCTGCTGACCTCTATTTGCTTGCTGACCTCTCCTAGGCTGACCTGTATTACTTCTAAAATGACCCTTTTCTTTCCTCCACCTGAATTATAAGATTCCGGCTCCTAAGCTCTTCAATGTCTTTAGCATCCTGGTTTCTAACTTGAGATTTGACTATCTCTGTCTCACTAGCCAATTGTTTAGCCTCTTCTAAATTCAGTCCGGATTGAAACTGCATTTTCTCAGACACTTGCTTGTCAGAAATTCCAATCACTAAACGATCTCTAATTGCTTCATCTTTCGAAAGTCCAAAATCACAGGTCTCTGCTAATTCATACAAATGTCTAATAAATGTCTCAACACCCTCGCCAGGCTTCTATATCCGTTGATGGCACAAAATGTTCATCAAACTTCTCCAAGACTTTGCTATATTTTCCCGCATCACCCTCTTGAAATGTGAAGGAGTTGAATATGTGCTCAGCCTCCTTACCCATGGCATAGATAAGACTGTTTATCTCAACATCCTCCGTTTCCTTGTTAAGTTTAGTGGCAGTGCGATACCGCGCGAATCTCTGTCGCCATGCCGGCCACTCGCGAGGCTGAGCAAAGTCAAAGTTCTCTGGATGGTTAAACTTGGCCATAATTGCTTACTCGTTTACTTCTGACACCATGTGATAACATGGGAGGCTTCCAATTTATTCAGTTTAATAGTCATAGTTCCCTTTTGGCAGGTACACACTGACCAGGACAATCTGGCGACTCATAACATGGCGGGCGTTAAACACGTGCTCAGGGAGCCTTCATTGCATGCGATATTTCACGAGATCAGGGAGTGGCTTATTATTTAAGTTGCATCATGACAGTGACTTTGTTGATTAAATGTCATCTTGACCCGACACTGTGAGTCATTGTTCGCATTCTATATCATACAACATACACTACAGACACCAGACCACACCTCTCCTCGCGTTTTACTATACACACACCACACCTCTCCTTGCGTTTCACTATACACACACCACACCACACCAAACCAGACCTCTCCTCGCGTTTTACACTACACACGACATACCTCTGGTTCTATACTTTGAAACAAACCACACACTTCGCGTCCTTTATCATACAACAAACACTACGTCACATCTCGCGTATCATACTTTAGACCACGGCACCACGAAAACCCCGCGTCCTATACTTTACAACCCCACCAATATGGCGTGCTATACTTTACAACACAGCACCACGCCACACCTCGCGTCCTCACAAAAATCGCGTCCTATGTCATACAACAAACACTACGACACAGATCTCGTTATATACTTCACAACCCAACACTTCGCGTGCTATATCACACACCACACATCTTAAATTACATCACACGTCTCACACCACACCACACATCTTAAACTAAATCACACGATTCACACCACACCACACATCTTAAACTACATTACACGACTCACAACACACCACACATCTTAAACTACGTCACACTTCCCACACCACACCATACATCTTAAACTACGTCACACTTCCCACACCACACCACACATCACACGTCTCACACCTCTCACACCACACCACATATTAAATTACGTCACACGACTCACACAACACCACACATCTTAAACTACATCACACGTCTCACACCACACCACACATCTTAAACTACATCACACGTTCTACACCATACCACACATCTTAAACTGCGCCCCACGTCTCACAACACCACACATCTTAAACTGCATCACACGTCTCACAAAACACATCTTAAACTACATTACACGACTCACACAACACCACACATCTTAAACTACATCACACGTCTCACACCACACCACACATCTTAAACTACATTACATGTCTCACAACACACCACACATCTTAAACTACATCACACGTCTCACACCACACCACACATCTTAAACTACATCACACGTTCCACACCATACCACACATCTTAAACTACATCACACGTCTCACACCACACCATACATCTTAAACTGCGTCCCACGGCTCACAACACCACACATCTTAAACTGCATCACACGTCTGACAAAACACATCTTAAACTACATCACATGTCTCACACCACACCACATATTAAATTACATCACACGACTCACACAACACCACACATCTTAAACTAAATCACACGTCTCACACCACACCACACATCTTAAACTACATTACACGTCTCACAACACACCACACATCTTAAACTACATCACACGTCTCACACCACACCACACATCTTAAACTACATCACACGTTCCACACCATACCACACATCTTAAACTACATCACACGTCTAACACCACACCATACATCTTAAACTGCGTCCCACGGCTCACAACACCACACATCTTAAACTGCATCACACGTCTCACAAAACACATCTTAAACTACATCACACGTCTCACACCACACCACACATCTTAAACTACATCACATGTTCCACACCATACCACACATCTTAAACTACATCACACGTCTCACACCACACCATACATCTTAAACTGCGTCCCACGGCTCACAACACCACACATCTTAAACTGCATCACACGTCTCACAAAACACATCTTAAACTACATCACACGTCTCACACCACACCACACATCTTAAACTACATCACACGACTCACACAACACCACACATCTTAAACTACATCACACGTCTCACACCACACCACACCACACCACACATCTTAAACTGCATCACACGTTCTACACCATACCACACATCTTAAACTGCCTCCCACGTCTCAAAACACCACACATCTTAAACTGCATCACACGTCTCACAAAAACACATCTTAAACTACATCACACGACTCACACAACACCACACATCTTAAACTAAATCACACGTCTCACACCACACCACACATCTTAAACTACATTACATGTCTCACACCACACCACACATCTTAAACTGCATCACACGTCTCACAAAACACATCTTAAACTACATCACACGTCTCACAACACACCACACCACACATCTTAAACTACATCACACGTTCCACACCATACAACACATCTTAAACTACATCACACGTCTCACAAAACACATCTTAAACTACATCACACGTCACACCACACCACACATCTTAAACTACATCACACGTCTCACACCACACATCTTAAACTATGTCACACGTCTCACTCAACACCACACATCTTAAACTATGTCACACGCCTCACACCACACAATACATCTTAGACTACGTCATACGTCTCACACCACACCACATTCTTAAACTACATCACACGTCTCACACCACACCATACATCTTAATCTAAATCACACGTCTCACACCACACCAAACATCTTAAACTACATCACACGTCTCACACCACACCACACATCTTAAACTTCGTCACACTTCCCACACCACACCATACATCTTAAACTACCTCACACGTCTCACACCACACCACACATCTTAAACTACGTCACACTTCCCACACCGCACCACACATCTTAAACTGCGTCACACTTCCCACACCACACCACACATCATAAACTACGTCACACTTCCCACACCACACCATACATCTTAAACTACATCACACTTCCCACACCACACCACACATCTTAAACTACATCACACGTTCCACACCATACCACACATCTTAAACTACATCACACGTCTCACACCACACCATACATCTTAAACTACATCACACGTTCCACACCATACCACACATCTTAAACTACATCACACGTCTCACACCATACCATACATCTTAAACTACATCAAAACGTCTCACACCACACCATACATCTCAACCTACATCACACGTTCCACACCATACCACACATCTTAAACTACATCACACGTCTCACACCACACCATACATCTTAAACTGCATCCCACGGCTCACAACACCACACATCTTAAACTGCATCACACGTCTCACACCACACCACACATCTTAAACTACATCACACGTTCCACACCACACCACACATCTTAAACTACATCACACGTTCTACACCATACCACACATCTTAAACTGCGTCCCACGTCTCACAACACCACACATCTTAAACTGCATCACACGTCTCACAAAACACATCTTAAACTACATCACACGACTCACACAACACCACACATCTTAAATTAAATCACACGTCTCACACCACACCACACATCTTAAACTACATTACATGTCTCACAACACACCACACATCTTCAACTACATCACTCGTCTCACACCACACCACACATCTTAAACTACATCACACGTCTCACAACACACCACACATCTTAAACTACATCACACGTCTCACACCACACCACACATCTTAAACTGCGTCCCACGTCTCACAACACCACTCATCTTAAACTACATCACACGTCCAACACCGCACCACACATCTTAAAATTTCGTCACACTTCCCACACAACACCACACATCTTAAACTACATCACACGTCTCACACCACACCACACATCTTAACCTGCGTCCCACGTCTCACAACACCACACATCTTAAACTGCATCACACGTCTCACAAAACACATCTTAAACTACATCACACGTCTCACAACACACCTCACCACACATCTTAAACTAAATCACACGTTCCAAACCATACCACACATCTTAAACTACATCACACGTTCCAAACCATACCACACATCTTAAACTACATCACACGTCTCACACCACACCACACCACACCACACATCTTAAACTGCATCACACGTTCTACACCATACCACACATCTTAAACTGCCTCCCACGTCTCAAAACACCACACATCTTAAACTGCATCACACGTCTCACAAAACACATCTTAAACTACATCACACGACTCACACAACACCACACATCTTAAACTACATCACACGTCTCACACCACACCACACCACACCACACATCTTAAACTGCATCACACGTTCTACACCATACCACACATCTTAAACTGCCTCCCACGTCTCAAAACACCACACATCTTAAACTGCATCACACGTCCTCACAAAACACATCTTAAACTACATCACACGACCTCACACAACACCACACATCTTTTAAACTAAATCACACGTCTCACACCACACCACACATCTTAAACTACATTACATGTCTCACACCACACCACATCTTTAAACTGTATCACACGTCTCACAAAACACATCTTTAAACTACATCACACGTCTCACAACACACCACACCACACCACACATCTTAAACTACATCACACGTTCCACACCATACCACACATCTTAAACTACATCACACGTCTCACAAAACACATCTTTAAACTACATCACACGTCTCACACCAGACCACACACATCTTAAACTACATCACACGTCTCACACCACACATCTTTTAAACTATGTCACACGTCTCACCTCAACACCACACATCTTTAAACTATGTCACACGCCTCACACCACACAATACATCTTAGACTACGTCATACGTCTCACACCACACCACATTCTTAAACTACATCACACGTCTCACACCACACCATACATCTTAATCTAAATCACAACACACACCACACATCTTAAACTACATCACACGTCTCACACCACACCACACATCTTAAACTGCGTCCCACGTCTCACAACACCAAACATCTTAAACTACATCACACGTCTCACACCACACCACACATCTTAAACTTCGTCACACTTCCCACACCACACCATACATCTTAAACTACCTCACACGTCTCACACCACACCACACATCTTAAACTACGTCACACTTCCCACACCGCACCACACATCTTAAACTGCGTCACACTTCCCACACCACACCACACATCATAAACTACGTCACACTTCCCACACCACACCATACATCTTAAACTACATCACACTTCCCACACCACACCACACATCTTAAACTACATCACACGTTCCACACCATACCACACATCTTAAACTACATCACACGTCTCACACCACACCATACATCTTAAACTACATCACACGTTCCACACCATACCACACATCTTAAACTACATCACACGTCTCACACCACACCATACATCTTAAACTACATCAAACGTCTCACACCACACCATACATCTCAACCTACATCACACGTTCCACACCATACCACACATCTTAAACTACATCACACGTCTCACACCACACCATACATCTTAAACTGCATCCCACGGCTCACAACACCACACATCTTAAACTGCATCACACGTCTCACAAAACACATCTTAAACTACATCACACGTCTCACACAACACCACACATCTTAAACTGCGTCCCACGTCTCACAACACCACACATCTTAAACTACATCACACGTTCCACACCACACCACACATCTTAAACTACATCACACGTTCTACACCATACCACACATCTTAAACTGCGTCCCTAGTCTCACAACACCACACATCTTAAACTGCATCACACGTCTCACAAAACACATCTTAAACTACATCACACGACTAACACAACACTACACATCTTAAATTAAATTACACGTCTCACACCACACCACACATCTTAAACTACATTACATGTCTCACAACACACCACACATCTTCAACTACATCACACGTCTCACACCACACCACACATCTTAAACTACATCACACGTCTCACAACACACCACACATCTTAAACTACATCACACGTCTCACACCACACCACACATCTTAAACTGCGTCCCACGTCTCACAACACCACTCATCTTAAACTACATCACACGTCCAACACCGCACCACACATCTTAAAATTTCGTCACACTTCCCACACAACACCACACATCTTAAACTACATCACATGTCTCACACCACACATCTTAAACCACATCACACGTCTCACACCACACCACACATCTTAACATGCGTCCCACGTCTCACAACACCACACATCTTAAACTGCATCACACGTCTCACAAAACACATCTTAAACTACATCACACGTCTCACAACACACCTCACCACACATCTTAAACTAAATCACACGTTCCAAACCATACCACACATCTTAAACTACATCACACGTTCCAAACCATACCACACATCTTAAACTACATCACACGTCTCACACTACACCACACATCTTAAACTACATCACACGTCTCACACCACGCATCTTAAACTATGTCACACGTCTCACACCACACCACACATCTTAAACTACATCACACGTCTCACACCACACTTTACATCTTAATCTACATCACACGTCTCACAACACACCACACATCTTAAACTACATCACACGTCTCACACCACACCACACATCTTAAACTGCATCCCAAGTCTCACAACACCACACATCTTAAACTGCATCAAACGTCTCACAAAACACATCTTAAACTACATCACACGTCTCACAACACACCACACCACACATCTTAAACTACATCACACGTTCCACACCATACCACACATCTTAAACTACATCACACGTCTCACAAAACACATCTTAAACTACATCACACGTCTCACACCAGACCACACATCTTAAACTACATCACACGTCTCACACCACACATCTTAAAATATGTCACACGTCTCACACAACACCACACATCTTAAACTATGTCACACGCCTCACACCACACCATACATCTTAGACTACGTCACACGTTTCACACCACACCACACATCTTAAACTACATCACACGTCTCACACCACACCATACATCTTAATCTACATCACACGTCTCACACCACACCACACATCTTAAACTACATCACACGTCTCACACCACACCACACATCTTAAACTGCGTCCCACGTCTCACAACACCAAACATCTTAAACTTCGTCACACTTCCCACACCACACCATACATCTTAAACTACATCACACGACTCACACAACACCACACATCTTAAACTACATCACACGTCTCACACCACACATCTTAAACCACATCACACGTCTCACACCACACCACGCATCTTAACCTGTGTCCCACGTCTCACAACACCACACATCTTAAACTGCATCACACGTCTCACAAAACACATCTTAAACTACATCACACGTCTCACAACACACCTCACCACACATCTCAAACTACATCACACGTTCCACACCATACCACACATTTTAAACTACATCACACGTCTCACAAAACACATCTTAAACTACATCACACGTCTCACACCACACCACACATCTTAAACTACATCACACGTCTCACACCACACTTTTTAAACTGTCACACGTCTCACACCACGCCACACATCTTAAACTATGTCACACGTCTCACACCACACCATACATCTTAGACTACGTCACACGTCTCACACCACACCACACATCTTAAACTACATCACACGTCTCACACCACACCATACATCTTAATCTACATCACACGTCTCACAACACACCACACATCTTAAACTACATCACACGTCTCACACCACACATCTTAAGCTATGTCACACGTCTCACACCACACCACACATCTTAAACCATGTCACACTTCTCACACAACACCATACATCTTAGACTACGTCACACGTCTCACACCACACCATACATCTTAATCTACATCACACGTCTCACAACACACCACACATCTTAAACTAAATCACACGTCTCACACCACACCACACATCCTAAACTGCGTCCCACGTCTCACAACACCACACATCTTAAACTACATCACACGTCTCACACCACACCACACATCTTAAACTTCGTCACACTTCCCACACCACACCATACATCTTAAACTACCTCACACGTCTCACACCACACCACACATCTTATACTACATCACACGTTCCACACCATACCATACATCTTAAACTACATCACACATCTCACACCACACCATACATCTTAAACTACATCACACGTCTCACACCACACCACACATCTTAAACTACATCACACGTTCCACACCATACCACACATCTTAAACTACATCACACGTCTCACACCACACCACACATCTTAAACTGCGTCCCACGTCTCACACAACACCACACATCTTAAACTGCATCACACGTCTCACAAAACACATCTTTAAACTACATCACACGTCTCTACAACACACCACACATCTTTAAACTACTTTTATATGTCTCACAACACACCACACATCTTAAACTACATCACACGTCTCATCCCACACCACACATCTTAAACTACATCACACACGTCTCACACCACACCACACACCTTTTAACTTGCGTCCCAATGTCTCACAACACCACACATCTTAAACTGCATCACACGTCTCACAAAACACATCTTAAACTACATCACACGTCTCACAACACACCACACCACACATCTTAAACTACATCACACGTTCCACACCATACCACACATCTTAAACTACATCACACGTCTCACAAAACACATCTTAAACTACATCACACGTCTCACACCAGACCACACATCTTAAACTACATCACACGTCTCACACCACACATCTTAAACTATGTCACACGTCTCACACAACACCACACATCTTAAACTATGTCACACGCCTCACACCACACCATACATCTTAGACTACATCACACGTTTCACACCACACCACACATCTTAAACTACATCACACGTCTCACACCACACCATACATCTTAATCTACATCACACGTCTCACAACACACCACACATCTTAAACTACATCACACGTCTCACACCACACCACACATCTTAAACTGCGTCCCACGTCTCACAACACCAAACATCTTAAACTACATCACACGTCTCACACCACACCACACATCTTAAACTTCGTCACACTTCCCACCCCACACCATACATCTTAAACTACATCACACGACTCACACAACACCACACATCTTAAACTAAATCACACGTCTCACACCACACCACACATCTTAAACTACATTACATGTCTCACAACACACCACACATCTTAAACTACATCACACTTCCTACACCACACCATACATCTAAAACTACGTCACACTTCCCACACCACACCACACATCTTAAACTACATCACACGTTCCACACCATACCACACATCTTAAACTACATCACACGTCTCACACCACACCATACATCTTAAACTGCGTCCCACGGCTCACAACACCACGCATCTTAAACTGCATCACACGTCTCACAAAACACATCTTAAACTACATCACACGTCTCACACCACACCACACATCTTAAACTACATCACACGTTCCACACCATACCACACATCTTAAACTGCATCACACGTCTCACACCACACCATACATCTTAAACTGCGTCCCACGGCTCACAACACCACACATCTTAAACTGCATCACACGTCTCACAACACACATCTTAAACTACATCACACGTCTCACACCACACCACACATCTTAAACTACATCACACGTCTCACACAACACCACACATCTTAAACTACATCACACGTCTCACACCACACCACACCACACATCTTAAACTACATCACACGTTCTACACCATACCACACATGTTAAACTGCGTCCCACGTCTCACAACACCACACATCTTAAACTGCATCACACGTCTCACAAAACACATCTTAAACTACATCACACGACTCACACAACACCACACATCTTAAACTAAATCACACGTCTCACTCCACACCACACAACTTAAACTACATTACATGTCTCACAACACACCACACATTTTAAACTACATCACACGTCTCACACCACACCACACATCTTAAACTACATCACACGTTTCACAACACACCACACATCTTAAACTACATCACACGTCTCACACCACACCAAACATCTTAAACTGCGTCCCACGTCTCACAACACCACACATCTTAAACTTCGTCACACTTCCCACACCACACCATTCATCTTAAACTACATCACACGACTCACACAACACCACACATCTTAAACTACATCACACGTCTCACACCACACATCTTAAACCACATCACACGTCTCACACCACACCACGCATCTTAACCTGTGTCCCACGTCTCACAACACCACACATCTTAAACTGCATCACACGTCTCACAAAACACATCTTAAACTACATCACACGTCTCACAACACACCTCACCACACATCTCAAACTACATCACACGTTCCACACCATACCACACATTTTAAACTACATCACACGTCTCACAAAACACATCTTAAACTACATCACACGTCTCACACCACACCACACATCTTAAACTACATCACACGTCTCACACCACACTTTTTAAACTATGTCACACGTCTCACACCACGCCACACATCTTAAACTATGTCACACGTCTCACACCACACCACACATCTTAAACTATGTCACACTTCTCACACAACACCATACATCTTAGACTACGTCACACGTCTCACACCACACCATACATCTTAATCTACATCACACGTCTCACAACACACCACACATCTTAAACTAAATCACACGTCTCACACCACACCACATCCTAAACTGCGTCCCACGTCTCACAACACCACACATCTTAAACTACATCACACGTCTCACACCACACCACACATCTTAAACTTCGTCACACTTCCCACACCACACCATACATCTTAAACTACCTCACACGTCTCACACCACACCACACATCTTATACTACATCACACGTTCCACACCATACCATACATCTTAAACTACATCACACGTCTCACACCACACCATACATCTTAAACTACATCACACGTCTCACACCACACCACACATCTTAAACTACATCACACGTTCCACACCATACCACACATCTTAAACTACATCACACGTCTCACACCACACCACACATCTTAAACTGCGTCCCACGTCTCACAACACCACACATCTTAAACTGCATCACACGTCTCACAAAACACATCTTAAACTACATCACACGACTCACACCACACCACACATCTTAAACTACTTTACATGTCTCACAACACACCACATATCTTAAACTACATCACACGTCTCATCCTACACCACACATCTTAAACTACATCACACGTCTCACAACACACCACACATCTTAAACTGCGTCCCACGTCTCACAACACCACACATCTTAAAGTACATCACACGTCCCACACCACACCATACATCTTAAACTACATCACACGACTCACACAACACCACACATCTTAAACTACATCCCACGTCTCACAAAACACATCTTAAACTACATCACACGACTCACACAACACCACACATCTTAAACTAAATCACACGTCTCACACCACACCACACATCTTAAACTACATTACATGTCTCACAACACACCACACATCTTAAACTACATCACACGTCTCACACCACACCACACATCTTAAACTACATCACACGACTCACACAACACCACACATCTTAAACTACATCACACGTCTCACACCACACATCTTAAACTACATCACACGTCTCACACCACACCACGCATCTTAAACTGCGTCCCACGTCTCACAACACCACACATCTTAAACTACATCACACGTCTCACAAAACACATCTTAAACTACATCACACGTCTCACAACACACCACACCACACATCTTAAACTACATCACACGTTCCACACCATACCACACATCTTAAACCACATCACACGTCTCACAAAACACATCTTAAACTACATCACACGTCTCACACCACACCACACATCTTAAACTACATCACACGTCTCACACCACACATCTTAAACTATGTCACACGTCTCACACCACACCACACATCTTAAACTATGTCACACGTCTCACACCACACCATACATCTTAGACTACGTCACACGTCTCACACCACACCACACATCTTGAACTATGTCACACGTCTCACACCACACCACACATCTTAAACTATGTCACACGTCTCACACCACACCATACATCTTAGACTGCGTCCCACGTCTCACAACACCACACATCTTAAACTACATCACACGTCTCACACCACACCACACATCTTAAACTTCGTCACACTTCCCACACCACACCATACATCTTAAACTGCCTCACACGTCTCACACCACACCACACATCTTAAACTACATCACACGTTCCACACCATACCACACATCTTAAACTACATCACACGTCTCACACCACACCATACATCTTAAACTACATCACACGTCTCACACCACACCACACATCTTAAACTACATCACACGTCTCACACCACACATCTTAAACTACATCACACGTCTCACAAAACACATCTTAAACTACATCACACGACTCACACCACACCACACATCTTAAACTACTTTACATGTCTCACAACACACCACACATCTTAAACTACATCACACGTCTCATCCCACACCACACATCTTAAACTACATCACACGTCTCACAACACACCACACATCTTAAACTGCGTCCCACGTCTCACAACACCACACATCTTAAAGTACATCACACGTCCCACACCACACCATACATCTTAAACTACATCACACGACTCACACAACACCACACATCTTAAACTACATCCCACGTCTCACAAAACACATCTTAAACTACATCACACGACTCACACAACACCACACATCTTAAACTAAATCACACGTCTCGCACCACACCACACATCTTAAACTACATTACATGTCTCACAACACACCACACATCTTAAACTACATCACACGTCTCACACCACACCACACATCTTAAACTACATCACACGACTCACACAACACCACACATCTTAAACTACATCACACGTCTCACACCACACATCTTAAACTACATCACACGTCTCACACCACACCACGCATCTTAAACTACATCACACGTCTCACACCACACTTTTTAAACTATGTCACACGTCTCACACCACGCCACACATCTTAAACTATGTCACACGTCTCACACCACACCACACATCTTAAACTATGTCACACTTCTCACACAACACCATACATCTTAGACTACGTCACACGTCTCACACCACACCATACATCTTAATCTACATCACACGTCTCACAACACACCACACATCTTAAACTAAATCACACGTCTCACACCACACCACACATCCTAAACTGCGTCCCACGTCTCACAACACCACACATCTTAAACTACATCACACGTCTCACACCACACCACACATCTTAAACTTCGTCAAACTTCCCACACCACACCATACATCTTAAACTACCTCACACGTCTCACACCACACCACACATCTTATACTACATCACACGTTCCACACCATACCATACATCTTAAACTACATCACACGTCTCACACCACACCATACATCTTAAACTACATCACACGTCTCACACCACACCACACATCTTAAACTACATCACACGTTCCACACCATACCACACATCTTAAACTACATCACACGTCTCACACCACACCACACATCTTAAACTGCGTCCCACGTCTCACAACACCACACATCTTAAACTGCATCACACGTCTCACAAAACACATCTTAAACTACATCACACGACTCACACCACACCACACATCTTAAACTACTTTACATGTCTCACAACACACCACACATCTTAAACTACATCACACGTCTCATCCCACACCACACATCTTAAACTACATCACACGTCTCACAACACACCACACATCTTAAACTGCGTCCCACGTCTCACAACACCACACATCTTAAAGTACATCACACGTCCCACACCACACCATACATCTTAAACTACATCACACGACTCACACAACACCACACATCTTAAACTACATCCCACGTCTCACAAAACACATCTTAAACTACATCACACGACTCACACAACACCACACATCTTAAACTAAATCACACGTCTCACACCACACCACACATCTTAAACTACATTACATGTCTCACAACACACCACACATCTTAAACTACATCACACGTCTCACACCACACCACACATCTTAAACTACATCACACGACTCACACAACACCACACATCTTAAACTACATCACACGTCTCACACCACACATCTTAAACTACATCACACGTCTCACACCACACCACGCATCTTAAACTGCGTCCCACGTCTCACAACACCACACATCTTAAACTACATCACACGTCTCACAAAACACATCTTAAACTACATCACACGTCTCACAACACACCACACCACACATCTTAAACTACATCACACGTTCCACACCATACCACACATCTTAAACCACATCACACGTCTCACAAAACACATCTTAAACTACATCACACGTCTCACACCACACCACACATCTTAAACTACATCACACGTCTCACACCACACATCTTAAACTATGTCACACGTCTCACACCACACCACACACATCTTAAACTATGTCACACGTCTCACACCACACCATACATCTTAGACTACGTCACACGTCTCACACCACACCACACATCTTGAACTATGTCACACGTCTCACACCACACCACACATCTTAAACTATGTCACACGTCTCACACCACACCATACATCTTAGACTGCGTCCCACGTCTCACAACACCACACATCTTAAACTACATCACACGTCTCACACCACACCACACATCTTAAACTTCGTCACACTTCCCACACCACACCATACATCTTAAACTGCCTCACACGTCTCACACCACACCACACATCTTAAACTACATCACACGTTCCACACCATACCACACATCTTAAACTACATCACACGTCTCACACCACACCATACATCTTAAACTACATCACACGTCTCACACCACACCACACATCTTAAACTACATCACACGTCTCACACCACACATCTTAAACTACATCACACGTCTCACAAAACACATCTTAAACTACATCACACGACTCACACCACACCACACATCTTAAACTACTTTACATGTCTCACAACACACCACACATCTTAAACTACATCACACGTCTCATCCCACACCACACATCTTAAACTACATCACACGTCTCACAACACACCACACATCTTAAACTGCGTCCCACGTCTCACAACACCACACATCTTAAAGTACATCACACGTCCCACACCACACCATACATCTTAAACTACATCACACGACTCACACACACACCACACATCTTAAACTACATCCCACGTCTCACAAAACACATCTTAAACTACATCACACGACTCCACACAACACCACACATCTTAAACTAAATCACACGTCTCACACCACACCACACATCTTAAACTACATTACATGTCTCACAACACACCACACATCTTAAACTACATCACACGTCTCACACCACACCACACATCTTAAACTACATCACACGACTCACACCACACCACACATCTTAAACTACATCACACGTCTCACACCACACATCTTAAACTACATCACACGTCTCACACCACACCACACATCTTAAACTGCGTCCCACGTCTCACAACACCACACATCTTAAACTACATCACACGTCTCACAAAACACATCTTAAACTACATCACACGTCTCACAACACACCACACCACACATCTTAAACTACATCACACGTTCCACACCATACCACACATCTTAAACCACATCACACGTCTCACAAAACACATCTTAAACTACATCACACGTCTCACACCACACCACACATCTTAAACTACATCACACGTCTCACACCACACATCTTAAACTATGTCACACGTCTCACACCACACCACACATCTTAAACTATGTCACACGTCTCACACCACACCATACATCTTAGACTACGTCACACGTCTCACACCACACCACACATCTTAAACTATGTCACACGTCTCACACCACACCACACATCTTAAACTATGTCACACGTCTCACACCACACCATACATCTTAGACTGCGTCCACGTCTCACAACACCACATCTTAAACTACATCACACGTCTCACACCACACCACACATCTTAAACTTCGTCACACTTCCCACACCACACCATACATCTTAAACTGCCTCACACGTCTCACACCACACCACACATCTTAAACTACATCACACGTTCCACACCATACCACACATCTTAAACTACATCACACGTCTCACACCACACCATACATCTTAAACTACATCACACGTCTCACACCACACCACACATCTTAAACTACATCACACGTCTCACACCACACATCTTAAACTACATCACACGTTCCACACCATACCACACATCTTAAACTAAATCACACGACTCACAAAACACCACACATCTTAAACTGCATCCCACGTCTCACAACACCACAAATCTTAAACTACATCACACGTCTCACAAAACACATCTTAAACTACATCACACGTCTCACACCACACCACACATCTTAAACTACATCACACGTCTCACACCACACCACACATCTTAAACTACATCACACGTCTCACACCACACATCTTAAAATACGTCACACGTCTCACACCACACCACGCATCTTAAACTGCGTCCCACGTCTCACACCACACCACACATCTTAGACTACGTCACACGTCTCACAAAACACATCTTAAACTACATCACACGTCTCACACCACACCACACCACACATCTTAAACTACATCACATGTTCCACACCATACCACACATCTTAAACTACATCACACGTCTCACAAAACACATTTTAAACTACATCACACGTCTCACAACACACCACACATCTTAAACTACATCACACGTCTCACACCACACCACACATCTTAAACTACATCACACGTCTCACACCACACATCTTAAACTATGTCACACGTCACACACCACATCACACATCTTAAACTACATCACACGTCTCACACAACACCATACATCTTAAACTACGTCACACGTCTCACACCACACCACACATCTTAAACTACATCACACGTCTCACACCACATCATACATCTTGATCTACGTCACCCTTCTCACTCCACACCACACATCTTAAACTACATCACACGTTCCACACCACACCACACCACAGATCTTAAACTACATCACACGACTCCCACCACACCACACATCTTAAACTACATCACACGTCTCACAACACACCACACATCTTAAACTACATTACACGTCTCACACCACACCATACATCTTAAACTACATCACACGTCTCACACCACACCACACATCTTAAACTGCGTCCCACGTCTCACAACACCACACATCTTAAACTGCATTACACGTCTCACAAAACACATCTTAAACTGCATCACACTTCTCATACCCCCACCCCACATCCAACGCCACACCTATTCCAAAATTGTGGGTGAGTATACAGACAGACCCCCACGAGTCAGCAGCGTGATGGTGAGGCGGGGATCATCATGGTATCTGTGTTCGTGAATATTGAAACGTTCGGCATGTGTGCACATAGAGATGAACATAACATAATATGATGATGATATCAGCTGGTATTTGCCAGCCACAGGTTGACAGAGTGCGGTCGAGGCGGAGGTCACCTAGTGGGATGATGCAGCTCATACAGGGACGTCGTTATCTCCGCCGTCATAATGTGTTTGTAACGCGGTGTGACTGAAAGTACTCATGTTCCAGAAGCTGTTCCAGGGTTGAACCAGTACACCCATAAGATGGTGGATTCCCTTGGCCAATGTGGTCGGCGTTAAACACATGTATTTCCAGGTGGCGGGTGACACAGTTGACGTGCCTGTAGCCACTGACCGTGAGATCGAATCCAACATTTGCCCGTGATATTATAAGTAATTTGTCAGAACCATCTCTTTCGTCGAAGTTGTAAACGTGAAGGAATTGCATAACGTTTTACTTAACCTTTATGGACCCGCCATGATATAAGTCCCTCACCTACCTCATTACCTTTTCTCACTCACTCATACACCCACTTATCTCCTCTGATGGCATTATTGTTCTACAGCTGGTGATTACCTCTTTTCACTCACTCATACACGACCCGTGAAGATCCGGGTTAGAATTGATCTTCATTAACTCATGCTTGTCGCAAACAACGACTACCGGGATAGGGTTATCAGGCTCGCTGACTTGGTTGACACATGTCATCGGTCCCCAATAACGCAGATCGATGCTCATGCTGTTGATTACTGGGTTGTCTGGTCAAGACTCGATTATTTACAGTACGTCGCTATATAGCTGGAATATTGCTGAGTGCGGCGTAAAACTAAACTCACTCACTCACTCACTCACTCACTCGCTCAATTATCTCTCCTGATGGCATTATTGTTCCAAAGCTGGTGATTATCTCTTCTCACGCACTCACTACACAGACTCTGCACAGACGCCCCTCTCTTCGCCCACTCCTCTTTCTCCCGACTCCAGATGATAGGTCTTTGATCGACTCGACGTTTGTCTGAAAATGTTGTTACAGAATGGATAAAAAAGTAAACGAAAGCAAGATTACTACATCAAACCTCTCCAGTGTGACGACATACATACCTGGGACATGTTTTGTCAACAGAACTCTGAGGTCATAAATCTTTGTCAGGACGCGGCAAGTCATGCAGTTCGTCAGGTGAGGTTTTAGCGAACAAACATCTTCATATGTGTCTCATTTGTACAGCAGTACAATGGACGCTGTCGTGTGTCAAGGGCGACATGTGTAGCCGTCATTGTGTAGGGATGGTGATGATGATGATGGTGATGATGATGTAGATGATGATGGAGAAAGTGGACCTGTGTCATGTCGCCTGCCTCCCTCTCTGTCACACGGTACAGACCTGAATCCCAGCACAGTGCGCGTGGATGTCAAAACACAAATTACAGGTGGTCAGTGTACACTCGACCAGATGGTCGACAAGGTACACCTTGGTCGACAAGGTTCACCTTAGAGGTAGTCAGTGTACACTCGACCAGATGGTCGACAAGGTACACCTTAGAGGTGGTCAGTGTACACTCGACCAGATGGTCGACAAGGTACACCTTAGAGGTGGTCAGTGTACACTCGACCAGATGGTCGACAAGGTACACCTTAGAGGTGGTCAGTGTACACTCGACCAGGGTCGACAAGTCACCTTAGAGCTGGTCAGTACACTCGACCAGATGGTCGACAAGGTACACCTTAGAGGTGGTCAGTGTACACTGGACCAGATGGTCGACAAGGTACACCTTAGAGGTGGTCAGTGTACACTCACCAGATGGTCGACAAGGAGGTGGTCAGTGTACAAGATGGTCGACAAGGTACACCTTAGAGGTTGCCAGTGTACACTGGACTAGATGGTCAACAAAGTACACCTTAGAGGTGGTCAGTGTACACTTGACCAGATGGTCAACAAAGTACACCTTAGAGGTGGTCAGTGTACACTCGACCAGATGGTCGACAAGGTACACCTTAGAGGTAGTCAGTGTACGTTAGACATGATGGTCGACAAGGTACACCTTAGAGGTAGTCAGTGTACGGTAGATAAGATGTTCGACCCGATACACCTGAGCAGTGAGTTTTAGATTTGTAAAATAGGTTTGAACGTCGTTGCTGTAACGTCGTGTGGTTTGTCAATGTGATCACAAGTTGATGTGTTTCTATTACGCCGTTCAGAGTGGCTCGCAACCCATCCCAGAGAGGCCGTTAACCTTAAGTGGCTGTGTGAACTGATTTCACTGATTCAAAGGTTTGATGTGCCATTATATACCTAACCGTATGTTTGTCCATTATTGAAGAGTTAGCTTAAAACCTTATAATAACCTCAAATTGGAGGTTTTACATGTTGTAAAACCCGGTTAGATGTTTTACTTTTTGAATAAAGACACCTAACCGGGTTTTACCAGTAGTAAAACCTGAAAAAAGTTAAAATAACAACTTTCTTCCGATTTTTATTTAATGATTAACTACTTTAAGTTGAGAGTAACATGAAAGTCTTGTGTGAGTCAGTTGATGGGATTTCGGGTTGTTAACGAGCCTCTCCAGCAGAACATCCTGGCTGTGGGTCGGTCTTTGTAACCATGGTTACGGCGGTTTGCGGGTGGGTCTCGGCTAAAGCCCTCGGGGTGTTTCCCTCCCTTGAGGTTTTTTTAATACAATAAGATTCATGTAGCAGGGACACACTAGTGTAGGCTGCATGGGTTACCGCCATTAGACATCCACACAACCACACCACATGTGCTGACACCAATATTGTAATTACTGGAAACATTATCGTCATTATTTGGCCCACTGTGAAATTAAGTTGTCATACTGTCATGGTGCTAGGGTTGCGATGAAAATAATTACAGCGAATTGAAATAACTATCCCGACATATTATAGCATATTGTATGCATCCAACCTTACCTGCCTTCTCCCATCCAACCTTCCCCGCCCCCTGTCCCATCCAACCTACAATGTCTTGTCCAATCAATCCTTCTCCGCCTTGTCCCATCAAACCTTCCCCCTGCCTTGACCCATTCAACCTTCCCCGCCTTGTCCATCTAACCTTCCCCGCATTCTCCCATCCAACCTTCCCCGCCTTGTCCCATCCAACCTACAAATGTCTTGTCCCATCCAACCTACAATGTCCTTGTCCAATCAATCCTTTCTCCGCCTTGTCCCATCCAACCTTCCCCGTCTTGTCCCATCCATCCTTCCCCGCCTTGTCCCATCTAACCTTCCCCGCATCCAACCAACCTTCCCCGCCTTGTCCCATCTAACCTTCCCCTGCCTTGTTCCATTCAACTTTCCCGCATTCTCCCATCCAACCTTCCCCTGTCTTGTCCCATCCATCCTTTCCCCACCTTTGTCCCCATCTAACCTTCCCCTGCATTCTCCCATCCAACCTTCCCCACCTTGTCCCATCTAACCTTCCCCTGTCTTGTTCCCATCCAACTTTCCCATCCATTCTCCCATCCAACCTTCCCCTGCTCTTGTCCCATCCAACCTTCCTCTCTCTGTCCAACTTCCAAACTTCCGCCCTGTCCCATCCAACCTTCCCCCTCTTTGTCCCATCCATCCTTCCTCGCCTTTTAAACATCCAACCTTCCCTTGCTGCTGTCAATCCAAACTTCCCCACCTTGTCCCATCCAACCTTTCCCGCCTTGTCCCATCCATCCTTCCCCGCTTTGTCCCATCCCTTCCCCAATTTTGTCCTTTATCCATCCTTCGCCGCAATCCAATCCTTTCCACGCCTTGTCCCATCCAACATTCCCCGCCCTTTGTTCCATCAAACATTCCCCTGCCCTGTTCCTTCCCCTTCTTTCTCCCCATGCACCTTTACCCATCCCTCTCTACCATCCAACCTTCCCCACCCCTGTCCCATCCAACCTTCCCCTGCCTTGTGCCATCCAACCTTCCCAGCTCTGTACTTCATCCAACTTTTCCCGCCTTGTAACATCCAACCTTCTCTCTCTTGTCCCATACAACCTTCCCTGTCTTGTCCCAACCAGCCTTCCCCGCTCTGTCCCATCCAACCTTCCCTGTCTTGTCCCATACAGCCTTCCTTGTCTTGTCCCACCCAACCTTCACCGCTCTGTCCTATCCAACCTTCCCTGTATTGTCCCAACCAACCTTCCCCACCCTGTCCCATCCACCCTTCCCTGCCTTGTGCCATCCATCATTCCCAGCTCTGTACCATCCAACCTTTCCCGCCCTGTAACATCCAACCTTCTCTCTCTTGTCCCATACAACCTTCCCCGACTCTGTCCCCATCCAACCTTCTCCACTTCTCCCATCCAACCTTCCCCCTGCCTCTGCCCTGTCCCATCCAACCTTCCCTGTCTTGTCCCATCTAACCTTTCTCCGCCATCTAACCTTCTCCGCCATGTCCCATCACACCTTCCCAGCCCTGTCCCATTCAACCTTCCCCTGTCTTGTCCCATCCAACATTCCCCGCTTCTCTCCCATCCAAACTTCTCCGCCTTTGTCCCATCCAACCTTCCCTGCCCTGTCCCCCATCAAACCTTCCCTTGTCCCATCCCCATCCAACCTTTCCACCTTGTCCCATCCAAATTCTCTCGCCCCTCCCGCATCCAACCTTTCTCCACCTTGTCCCATCCAAACTTCTCCGCCTGTCCCATCCACCCTTCCCCTGCCTTGTGCCATCCACCCTTCCCTGTCGAATCCCATCCAACCTTCCCCGCCCTGTCTCATCCAACCTCCCCTGTCTTGTCCCAGCCAACCTTCCCCGGCCTATCCCATCCGGCCTTCCCTGTCGAATCTCATCCAACCTTCCCAGCTCTGTACCATCCAGCCTTCTCTCTCTTGTCCCATACAACCTTTCCCGCCTTGTCCCATACAACCTTCCCCACCTTGTCCTATCCATCCTTCCCCGCCCTGTCCCATCCAATTTTCCTGCCTTGCCCAATCCAACCTTCCCCGCCTTGTCCCATCCAACATTCCCCGCCCTGTTCCAACCACCTTCCCCCTTCTTCTCCCATGCACCTTTACCCATCCTCTACCATCCAACCTTCCCCACCCCTGTCCCATCCAACCTTCCCTGCCTTGTGCCATCCAACCTTCCCAGCTCTGTACTCATCCAACTTTCCCCGCCTTGTAACATCCAACCTTTCTCTCGTTCCATACAACCTTCTCCTTGTCTTTGTCCCAAACCAGCCTTCCCCGCCCCGTCCATCCAACCTTCCCCTTGTCTTGTCCCCATACAGCCTTCCTTCTTGTCCCACCCAACCTTCACCGCTCTGTCCTATCCAACCTTCCCTGTATTGTCCCAACCAACCTTCCCCACCCTGTCCCATCCACCCTTCCCTGCCTTGTGCCATCCATCATTCCCAGCTCTGTACCATCCAACCTTTCCCGCCTCTAAAAATATCCAACCTTCTCTCTCTTGTCCCATCCAACCTTCCCCGACCCTGTCCCATCTTAACCTTCTCTCCCCTGCTCTGTCCCATCCAACCTTCCTGTCTTGTCCCATCTAACCTTCTCCGCCATGTCCCATCACACCTTCCCCAGCCCCAAGTCCCATTCAACCTTCCCTGTCTTGTCCCATCCAACATTCCCCCGCCTCTCCCATCCAAACTTCTCCGCCTTGTCCCATCCAACCTTCCCCTGCCCCGTCCCATCAAACCTTCCCCTGTCTTATCCCATCCAACCTTTCTCCACCTTTGTCCCATCCAAATTTCTCGGCCCCCTGCGCATCCAACCTTCTCCACCTTGTCCCATCCAAAACCTCCGCCTGTCCCATCCACCCTCTTCCCCTGCCTTGCGCCATCCACCCTTCCCCCTGTCGTGAATCCCATCCAACCTTCCCTCCGCCCTGTCTCTCATCCAACCTCCCCCTGTCTTTGTCCCCAGCCAACCTTCCTGGCCTATCCCATCTCGGCCTTCCCCTGTCGAATCCTCATCCAACCTTCCCAGCTCTGTACCATCCAGCCTTTCTTCTTTGTCCCATACAACCTTTCCTGCCTTGTCCCATCCAACCTTCCCCTGCCTTGTCCCATACAACCTTCTCCCCACCTTTGTCCCATCCATCCTTCCCCCGCTTGTCCTATCCACCTCTTCTTAACGCCTTGCCTTAATCCCTAACCTTTCCCTGCCTTGTCCCATCCAACATTCCCCGCCCTGTTCCAATCCACCTTCCCCTCTTTCTCCTGGCATGCACCTTTACCCATCCTCTACCATCCAACCTTCCCCTACCCTGTCCCATCCAACCTTCCCTGCCTTTGTGCCATCCAACTTTCCCAGTTCTGTACTATCCAACTTTCCCCTGCCTTGTAACATCCAACCTTCTCTCTCTTGTCCCATAGAACCTCCCCTGTCTTGTCCCATCCAACCTTTCCCGCCCTATCCCATCCACCCTTCCCTGTCGAATCCCATCCAACCTTCCCCGCCTTGTCCCATCCAGCCCGCCCTTCTGTCCCATCCAGCCTTCCCTTGTCTTGACCCACCCAACCTTCCCCTGCCCTGTCCCCCATCCAACCTTCCCTGTCTTGTCCCACCCAACCTGCCCCGCCTTGTCCCACCCAACCTTCCCCGCCTTTGTCCCACCCAACTTTCCCCTCGTCGTGTCCCAATCTAACCTTTCCCACCCAACCTTCCTGTCCCATCCAACCTTCCTTTGTCTTTGTCCCATACAACCTTCCCCTGCCCTGTCCCATCCAACCCTTCCTTTGTCTTTGTCCCACCTTAACCTTCCCCTGCCCTGTCCCATCCAACGCTCCGCCCTTGTCTTGTGTCCCATCTAACCTTTCCGCCATGTCCCATCACACCTTCCCCAGCCCTGTCCTTATCTCAACCTTCCCTGTCTTGTCCCATCCAACATTCCCCTGCTTCTCCCATCCAAACTTCCGCCTTTGTCCCATCCAAGCTTCCTGCCCCCCGCCCTGTCCCATCAAAAACCTTTCCCTGTCTTATCCCATCCAACCTTCTCCACCTTTGTCCCATCCAAATTCTCTCGGCCTTCCTGTGCATCCAACCTTTCTCCACCTCCGAAACCCATCCAACTTCTCCGTTTGTCCCATCCATAATTCCCTGCCTTTAGGCAAGCATCCACCCTTCCCTTGTCGAATCCCATCCAACCTTCCCCGCCCTGTCCTTTCATCCAACCTCCCCTTGTCTTGTCCTTAGCCAACCTTCCTGGCCTTATCCCATCCGGCCTTCCCTGTCGAATCCCATCCAACCTTCCCAGCTTTGTACCATCCAGCTTCTCCGCCCTGTAAACATCCAAACTTCTCTCTCTTGTCCCATACAATCCTTCCTTGTCTTGTCCCTGCCCAACCTTTCTCTCGCCCTGTCCCATTCCAGCCTCCCTGTTTTGTCCCATCTTAACCTTTCCCTTGCCCTATCCCATCCAACCCTTCCCTTGCCGAATCCCATCCAACCTTCTCCCCTGCCCTGTCCCATCCAGCCTCCCTCTGTCTTCTCCCACCCAACCTTCCCCTCCTCGCCTCTGTCCCATCCAACCTTCCCTTGTCTTGTCCCACCCAACCTTCCCCGCCCTGTCCCATCCAACCTCCTTTTTGTCTTGTCCCACCAAACCTTCCCCGCCCTGTCCCATCCAACCTTCCCCTGTCTTGTCCCACCCAACCTTCCCCTGCCCTGTCCCATCCAACCTTCCTCTTGTCTTGTCCCACCTTAACCTTCCCCTGCCCTGTCCCATCCAACGTGCTCCGTCCTGTCCCACCACTCACTCTTTCCCCTTTTGGCCCCTGAAACCACGTTTGTCATATCATTTTGCTGTTTGAATACAAGGTCCTGGGATTGTTATTGCGAAGTAACTGAGCAGAACCAGCTTGAGGGACGGATTGGTGCCTTACCTGTTTTGCGGAGAGAGTAGCACAAAACACATCATTACTGACATTTTAGAGTAAATTAGTATTTTAGTCTATTACTAATTTCGGATTTTTATCTTCTTTTTCAACAAAGGACAATTTGACCAACATGATGTTGTTGATCCTAAAGGCGCAACCTTTTCGACTAACTCTGTCGACCAAGGGCAAAGTATTTATAAAGCATACTATTCACACTTTGCTAAGGATCAGATCATTGATTCAACAAAGAACTATGATGTGGGGTCTAATTTGGTTTAAATATCTAAGCTTTAATGTAAGCATGGGATCCTAGGTTTCAGTATGTCACTGCATCTTGTGGATCCCATACCTGCTATTAACAAGTGTTGTGTACTCGTTCCATGATTTGGAAAATGGTTACAGGTGAAATGAAAACCCTTCTCATAGTAACCCATGTATCAAGTGCATAAGGTTAGATTAAAAGTGGCTGTTTGTCTAAAGAATGGTTACCATATTATTATTTTATCCAGTTTTAAATCGATACAATTTCAAATTAGAAATATATGTTTAAGTAAAGTTGGGAATTTCTTCTATATTTGGGAGTAGTATAGCAGTTACCAACAGTGAGGGTGATTCTACTTTAAGGTGTAGTCAGGCGCGTAGTGGGATTATCTGGGATGATGATTACTAACACAAACAGTTAAGACCATATAAAGCTAAGTGATAACATCGGGCGTCGCAGATCATCATACATTCCCCATGAAGCACCCAGCAGACATGCTTGTATTGATGAGCTGTTTGATCATGTGTGCGTACAACATAGTGTTGCATGAGTTTATATGCTGGGGTGGGTTGTTTATAGGGGAAGGTTGGGGGAGGGGGCAGTGTCAGACTTACAGATTTCCATTACATAATAGAGGGCAAAAATCAAAGACTATAGAGGTCTAAACATTACACCTTCTGATTATTTAAGAAATACAGTTCGTTCTACCACCATGTATAGTGTAATAAAGCACCCTTTCGCCCTGAACTATTATAGTTAAAGTACATATTAAGAATACAGTTCCTCTACCACCATGTATATAGTGTAATAAAATTTTCGCCCTGAACTATTATAGTTAAAGTACGAGGAAGCTTGCGTCCGTGCTTAACGTTATAATAGTTCAGGGCGAAAGTGTGCTTTATTACACTATACATGGTGGAAGAGCGAACTGTATTTATTTTCTAAGATGCCAAATTTAATACTTTCTAAGGATAATTACGATTAATTTAAGGCAGAAAACAAACGACGGTGTCGGTGACCTAAATTAAGAATCCTCGCACAGGGCTGACAGGCGCGCTGTTCTATTGATGTGTCTGCCCCCTACGTTAAGACGAACGTTGCCAGAAAAAAACAAATGATAACAGTTTGATGACGGTTTACGTTCGGATTAAATATCTTCTCTGAATTATTTTAATTACATCTGTCATTAGCGTAAACCATATGGGGCAATATGAACGTCGCATTTCTACTACCAACATAGGTTTAGGTCAGTACATCGAGATGAAGCTGAGTAGTCAAGCGACATTCCACGATTGCATTGTGGGATATAAGCATTGCGAACGTTACCCTGTCGCTGAAAACTTGTGAGTCGAATTGACACATTTAACCGTCTTAAAACATAAATGTAATGTTTCCACCAGTGATGTTATCTGCGTGAAGCAACTGCAAACCAAGAAACGGGATGCAACAGAGTAGTTTACTGTAGGAGGCCGTACGAGGCGATGGCAACTGACATGCATCGTGACGTCGATTACATGGTGACGTAATGTGATATGGTTCGATTACGAGGGGGCACACTAGAATGGCGCAGTGACGGGATAACGTCATTCAATTGTTACGTCATCAAAAAACTATATCTTTATTGTCTGATGATGTACTTTTTTTTCGATTGTTCTAACCGCTAGGCATCTTAGAAATGATAATAGAACGTGTAAGCAATTTCTGTTTGAACTATGGGCCAGTAATCTTCAAAGATAACGCCGTCCACACTAACTCTACCTTCGATGTGGCCCAGGTGAATCGCTGTTGAACAGTTCACCGTGTCAGTTTAGTTCCCACAATGTGCTGCCACCAACAAATAGGCTATAATACATGTAGAAATAGTTTATGGTAATTCAGTTCAGATCAGTTCTAGAAAAAATATTGAATATGTATGTCCACGTCAAACCTGTTATTCATATAATGAACATTTTCGCCGGAACAAAGACCCTGTTATACCCAGTGCTGGTTTAGCGTCAGACCCCGTTGTGTTCATTCTAATTTACGTGCTCTGTCATCATTATCTGGTACTATTTCAAGTAACAGGAGGCAAGTCCACAAGGTGCACAGACATGAAGTTTGTATAATTCAACGCTATCAACAGTTCGAATGTCATGTCAGTAATCACCGAGTACATCTATATGCCGGTGGCCTGACTTTCTGTCCGTCTGACTGTCTGTCTCTTATTGTCTGCCTTTCTGTCTGTCTGACGTTCTTCCTTTCTGACTTTCAGTCTCTGCCAGTCTGACTTTCTGTCTCTGTTTCGCTGTCTGTCTGATTTTCTGTCTGTCTGTCTGTCTGGAGTTCTGCCTCTCTGACTTCCTCTCCCTCTCTTTCTGTCTGTCTGTCTGACTTCCTGTCTCTGTCTGTCTGACTTTCTGACTCACTGTCTGTTGCTTCGTATCTCTTTCTGTCTGACTTTCTATCTCTCTCTGCCTTCCTGTCTCTGTCTGTCTGACGTTCTTCCTTTCTGATTTTCAGTCTCTGTCTGTCTCACTTTCTGTCTCTGTCTCTATCTGTCTAACTTCCTGTTTCTGTCTGTCCGACTCCCTCTCTCTCTCTCTGTCTGTGTCTTTCTGACCTTCTGTCTCAGCCTGTCTGACTTTCCGTCTCACTGTCTTTCTGGCTTCCTGTTTCTTTCTGTCTGACTTTCTGTTTGTCTGACTTTCTGTTTGTCTGTCTGTCTGACTTTCTGTCTCTGTCTGTCTGACTTCCTGTTTCTGTCTGTCTGACTTCCTGTTTCTGTCTGTCTGACTTTCTGTCTTTCACTTTGTCTGACTTTCTGTCTCTGTCTGACTTTCCTGTCTGATTTTCTGCCTCTGTCCGTCTGACTTTGTCTTTGTCTGTTAGTCTGTTTCACTGTCTCAATCTGTTTCTCTGTTTGCCATTCAATTTATCTGTCTGTTAGTCTGTTTGTCAGTCTGTTTCTTGTGTGTTAGTCTGTGTGTTTGTCTCTGTGTATGAGTCTATCGCTGTGTGTCTCTGTAGTCTGTTTGTTTGTCTCTGTGTATGAGTCTATCGCTGTGTGTCTCTGTTGTCTGTTTGTTTGTCTCTGTGTATGAGTCTATCGCTGTGTGTCTCTGTTGTCTGTTTGTTTTGTCTCTGTGTATGAGTCTATCGCTGTGTGTCTCTGTTGTCTGTTTGTTTGTCTCTGTGTATGAGTCTATCGCTGTGTGTCTCTGTTGTCTGTTTGTTTGTCTCTGTGTATGAGTCTATCGCTGTGTGTCTCTGTTGTCTGTTTGTTTGTCTCTGTGTATGAGTCTATCGCTGTGTGTCTCTGTTGTCTGTGTGTTTGTCTCTGTGTATGAGTCTATCGCTGTGTGTCTCTGTAGTCTGTTTGTTTGTCTCTGTGTATGAGTCTATCGCTATGTGTCTCTGTTGTCTGTTTGTTTGTCTCTGTGTATGAGTCTATCGCTGTGTGTCTCTCTGTTGTCTGTTTGTTTGTCTCTGTGTATGGAGTCTATCGCTGTGTATCTCTGTTGTCTGTTTGTTTGTCTCTGTGTATGAGTCTATCGCTGTGTATCTCTGTTGTCTGTTTGTTTGTCTCTGTGTATGAGTCTATCGCTGTGTGTCTCTGTTGTCTGTTTGTTTGTCTCTGTGTATGAGTCTATCGCTGTGTATCTCTGTTGTCTGCCGGTCCCTCTGCATGCCTCCCTGAGATATCAATAAAGAAGAACAATTTCAAGTAGACATTACGTGCACCTACCATATGTTACCCAGTCCACTGTTACCAGAGTGTACACCATGCTGGCACATCAACATTTATCGCGATCCAGCCGTACACGCTATAAATATACACCAATGATTTTTCATTATGTGGGTATTACAATGTAACCTCTGTCAGTCCTACTGTAGTCTGCAGAACATATTCACAACTGGTAATAGACGTGACACATGAGCCAGTCGAGCCGGACCAATGTACAGAGCCCACGCCCATATCACCTTACACAGAACACAGCTGCTCAGCTAATTAACAAGCGGGTCCCATTACACCTAAACACGATCACAGACTATATAGGACGACAGAAAAACATACCAGTGAAGTACAGATATTGTTAATTATTCGTCATTGGCGTTTAAGTGACACTGTATGCATGCCAAGTTCATACAGTCAACTCACAAATATGGACAACACATACAGTCAATGTTATAGAAGACACAAATAGACACCCGATATCAGTAGACGATACAACGGATATCGATACATGACTATCAATACAGTGCAACAATGTACCAGACATCGCGTATATAACCTAGACGCGGGTATATAACCTGCCATGACAGGTGTACTAGAGACGTGTATATAGCCTACATTGACAGGTAAGCTAGAGACATGTATATAAGCTACATTGACAGGTGTACTAGGGACGTGTATATAACCTACCTTGACAGGTGTACTAGAGACGTGTACATAACCTGCCATGACAGGTGAACGAGAGACGTGTATATAACCTACATTGACAGGTGAGCTAGAGACATGTATATAACCTACATTGACAGGTGTACGACAGACGTGTATATAACCTTCCTTGACAGGTGTACTAGAGACGTGTGTGTAGCCTACCTTAACAGGTGAGCTAGAGACGTGTATATAGCCTACCTTGACAGGTGTACGAGAGACATGTATATGGCCTACATTTACAGGTGTACTAGAGACATGTATATAACCTACATTGACAGGTGTACTAGAGACATGTATATAACCTACCTTGACAGGTGTACTAGAGACGTGTATATAACCTACCTTGACAGGTGTACTAGAGACATGTATATAACCTACATTGACAGTTGTACTAGAGACGTGTATATAACCTACCTTGACAGGTGTACGAGAGACGTGTATATAACCTTGACACGTGTACGAGAGACGTGTATATAACCTACCTCGAGAGAAGTAGCTGAGGCGTGGTAATAGCTTATATAACCTACCCTGACAGGCTAATAGAGACGGGTACATGTATATACTCTACCCTGACAGGCTAATAGAGACGGGTATATGCTCTATCCAGACTGGTGTGTGTATGTAGCTAAGGTGTATAGCCCATGTTAATGGTGTGACGTATTTATTCCTTCGCATAATCCTTCTTGATCTGGAGGAATTATCTGTTAACCCCGTGAACGTCCCAGACGGTTGTCCGACATCAGTGAAGACAGTACCTATGTAAATGTAGCTACAGCAGTCAGTGTACAAACAGTTTTCCTTTTTATTCTGTTTTAGCAGTAGCATGGCTGACTGTTAATCAATAACGGAGCCAGTTAGTCACAAAGCCCCACCACCGTCAGCACGTGTAGAAGGGGTGCACAAATCAATCAATGTAAGTGTTTCTGCATGACTTGCCAGCTACATTGGGCGGCTGACGCAATACCATCAGCTGGGCTGACATCAGCGCTATATGTTCTAACCCAGCCCATGTTATTCTCTCACAGTCCCTGAACCACGCTATTTTCCTTCCTCCCATGTCATGGTGTTTATGCCATGACATGCTGTTTGTATCAGCTGACACGAGGAAACGATATCATTTTGACAGCAATCGTCATGAAGACAATTCCTGTGTTTGAATCCCGTTGATCATGTCGTGGTTGTTGTGTATTGCACGCAAACGCATCCCAAAATATGTTTGCAAATGTTTATCATAAAACGATACATGAAAAACGCATGCAGGAAAAGTTTTCCACGTAATGCACGTGTAATGTGTTGGACACATGAGTAGAGACATCGACTGTAAAAAGCCAAATCAAATTCATCATTTCATTACGAAATTTACGACGTAAACGAAGATAAAAAATGTCAAGAATTAATGCTACTGACCAAAATATCCCCATTGCACGTTTGGCAGCAGAGGAGTCCCAATCTGCCGTTGCAGACACTTCGACGTCCACCACAGCACTATATCTCGATTATGACATCGATATACACTTTTCAATTCGACCCAAGATCGTTCCAAAAGTGGAAGACCAAGAGTGACCACAAATGCTCGAAGGACCGATTCATCCGAGTGTTTAGCACCTATTTGCTACAGAAACGGACACTGCAGGACAGGTGCCTGGTTTCCTGAGAGGAGTGGGAATTCGAATATATCCACCAAAGTTGGACCTGTCCTGACACGACTACACCGACAACAACGTGTCCAATAGTGCAACAGGTACAGGCATTGAACCTGGGGAACGCATGGAATCAAGCATCTATGGGACGAACTTGATCGGCGCTTCCGTAAATGTCACCATCGTCCTCAGACACCTGCATGCAGAACTTGCCAACGCATTGGCGGATGAATGGCGAAGAATTCCGCAAGCAAACATCCGACGACTTGTGCAATTCCTTCCAAGGCGGTGTCGAGCAGTGATGGCTGCAAGGGTGGTGTCACCAGGTACTGACCTGAATCGGAATCGAAATGTAAAGAATACAGCGTTTCTGTCAACTGTCTGAATATTCAATCACGGGTTGACAGAGATTATTATAGAAACTTGAAAGGATGGCAATAAGACATTAAAACTGATCTTAGGCTATTTAATTTACGTCTATTTAACCAATATAAAGAGTATCAGCATTACTTACATTCCTCGTTAAAACACTTTTCGTTCCCGCCGCTCATGCGTAGATAAATTACAGTCGTTAATAATAACCTTCATTAATCGGACAATACCGATGATGTAAATGTGTGTTACGTCAATTATGAAAAAGACAAGTTATAACCTCCCCTTGTCATTACAGAGTTCTCTCCCTTTCCGGGTACTCGATTCCTAGAAATAGGACTCGATTCCAGGTGTACCCGACCCGAATTCGAGTACCCGAGTACCCGTCCTAGCCCTAACATCCGTGTGACGAAATTCCTTCATCTAAGTTCAAGCTTAATCGACTTATGTACACTTAAATACGTTTAATACATTTCCTTATTTTTGGCCTATGCGTTTTGTTTTCAAAGAGTGTAAATGAACATTTACCGGCGTATGTTCATTAGCGCATCCTGTCCGTCCTACATATTAACAACAATATAGATAAAATATTTTCTGTCCGCCCTATATGTTCACAACGGTGGAGATGCACTGTTTACTGTAGATCCTCTATATCACCGTGCTGACAAAATGTTTACATGACATCCTATATATTCAAAAAAGACAAAACATTTTCTGTATTATATCTATACAGATTCAACTATGTATACGGACAAAGTGAATATTGAACGTTAAAAACATTTACTTTTATACTCAAAGTGTGTAGTGTATGTTTGATATGTTCACACATGTACGGTCTTGGTGATTGTTCACGTCTTTATATCCAGTAACATACACATATAATACTTACTTTACGGTATATTTCAGGCGCGTAGCAGGCTAGTTGTTTCGTGTATACCCGATAGGTTGCAAAGCTTGATATTTAGATAGTATTGAGAGCTTACCCACCTTTTTAGCAACAATCATGTGTAAGCCCGGGCTTTTTTGATAATGGTAGCTACGCCCCTGTGTTTATCTACAACTGTACGATCAAAGTGTTCAGTGCATAGATTCTAAATCATAACGCAAATCCTTCCAAAGTTTGCTGAACATATGTCTGCCCGTGAGCGTCTTCTCTTCGTCCCTTGGTGGAGTCCAGTTAGTGCATTCCCAGCATGTGGCATCGACGTCAATAATCTTTGCCAGTTTATGATTTGCAAACTTTACACCTATTGAGAAATACAAACACGTCTTTAAACCACTAACCGTCGCCTTTCAAAACTTGAACCACCGAACCTGATCTATTTCATAAATGAATGAGACTGGCAGTAGCAAGGGGAGATAACTCAGAAATGGCAGGTTAACTTACCACGTGCTTTTGGATGGGAACTGCGTGTCTCTCAGTCAGGCGGGTCGCCGTGTCAATATCGATGATGTATGTCAGCGACAGATGTGTGTGACATTCTAATCAATTAGTATATATTGCCGAACAAGATGACATTGGTAGCACTAGTCCGTATGCTAACATCTCAGAGTATTTATTCACTGTTTAATGCAGATATAGCGAGGACGTTATTGTCCTTACAGCAGTACCCATGACCCTAGCTGCACTGAACTAAGTGGTCAGGTTGTGGGGATGCTTCACGACGCTGCCTTTCACAATTTTATGGAATTATATCAATATACACATTGAGTGCATTTATTGTGCAAAATACATTTTCTCGGGAAGCGTGTGTACTTTCCATTATTACCTTGGCTACGCTCATTGAACCGAGAAACGTCACGATTTTAGCCTTCCCGGCCATGAACCTGTGAAACGTAATGGATGTGAACAATATTTAATATGCACAATTAGCGAGTGTCTGCTCAGGCGGTACCGCTCCAAATGTTCTGCACTCTAGACATTGCGACCACTCGACCAGAGAGCATGACGACCCGTGTTTGTTACAAACAAGGATGTAATCGACCACCCTGTACTACGGCGTGATGCAGATCCACAGCCTCCTGGGTGTGCAGGAAAACCTGTGTTCTTGACTCAGTACAAGGGACTACTGACTGCTTGTGTCTCACTAGCTCGGTCAACGCCATCCAACATTAACAGGCTGAACTTGGCCACGGAAGTGTATGTGCAAGATGTCATCACCCTACGTGTTAAATAAGGTCACTCCTGTGGATGCGAGGAATACACCATCAGGGCTCCAGATAATCTGTCAACACCAGGAATACATTTAGAGTACTGAATGGAATCTAATGGCATGATTCAGTATCAGTAATCTTGTGCTAAAAGTAAGGAGTAAGTACTCCTGACGTTGAAAAATTATCTGGAGCCCAGAGTTTCGTTTCATACCGGTTTGATTCCATTTTGCCTACATCCCATTTTGCCTACTATGAAAGTGAAGGGAATGTGGGACACTCCTTTTGCATAAATGAGTATGTCCCAAGTCTAATTATCTGTGCTGATACACTACTCTGCTCCAAGTCCTAAGTGACTGTTTGATCTTGATCTTACCATACTCACATACTTTGATCACAACCACAACATTGCTACTCTTGTGTAAACAGGTCAATAAACAATAACACAATACTGCTACTCTTGTGTAAACAGGTCAATAAACAATAACACAATACTGCTACTCTTGTGTAAACAGGTCAATAAACAATAACACAATACTTGGTTATGTGTGTTATCATGGTTTTGTTACAAAACTGTTTATTCAAAATATTCTAACTGAAATTGAAAGACTAAAACACATAAAATTATATGCCATTTGTAGTTAAGTTTATGCTACAACTTCGATTCAATAAACTATGCATCTCAGTCCTGGAATCCAAGCTAAGCAAGTGTGAATATCATCTCCACCCATCATCATCATCAGACTATACTTTTGCTTCTTTAT